>NW_027271632.1:947500-950000 GCF_040938485.1 Diadema antillarum
ACTACCCTTTGGCTTCCTTCAATGGGCGAATCCAAAAGTTCCTGGTTGAGAAGCCGTGCACGGGTAATGTATGATATTGTACTTTTTTCAAATGAAATTACGTATTTGGGTTGAACATTAATACAATTGATATTAATATGAAGGTAGAAACTACATTCTTCTTGACACAAGAGGGCATTATTGCAATTTATACATGTGCATACTAACATTATTCTTTACATTTGTTTTCCAACTTTTCTTTAAAAAAAGATTCAAAGGAAACAACTGAGAATATGTGTAAAAAAACTGAAGGAAAAAACAATTCTAATGGTTCTCTACACGTTTTTTTACACGTATTTTCTTCCTATTTGTATTCAATATAGCCGAGGGCTTTGGTCTCGACAACATTTGGGTAACACACTGCACCACGTCAGAAGAGGTGGAAAAAGTGATAAAAGAAACCAACCACAACCAGATCATGGTAAACGGCGAATTTTGGAGAGCGTTTGGCGAATGGATAGAAGTGAGTTCTTGAAATGTTGCAACCTACATTGTTATCCCATCCCAAACTACCCTTTAGCGTCAATAAAATACCATCAGACAAAAGAAAAAATCTTTGCTAAATTTACACAAATTTAAAATGAATTAGGTCAAAATATCACAAAGTATAACAAAGCGTGACGAAGTATGATGAAGTAAGCGATAAACTGACCAGCTTGTATTGATTCAATTGGAATATTTCGATGATTACAATTTGTTTCTAATCCCACTTATTCAAATCCATTTTATGTGTCTCATATTTCTTTAGGGAGTCATCAGGACCGAAGGAGAAGTCAACTATGTATTCGCCCTAATAGAACATGGGATGCGATAGGGTGAGGACGAGTTCAGCCACGTTGTCTAAACTACTTCGAAGTGCACTCCGGCCTCGACCTGACGATGACGGATGGACGGATAATGTTAAATGGCGAGTTACAAAACACGCTTTGTAAACAAGAAAGGGTGTTCCAACCAAAGGCGGACATGCTAGGAGTTACTGCAATCCTGAAGGTGGCGACAGATGGCTCCATCATTGACATTGTGAGTAAATATTCATATTCAATCATTGTTTCTAAAGTTGAAATAAAAAATGCAGCTATTCACTTATCATTTTGTTGAATAGCAGATGGGAGGTATGGAAAGAAACTTTAAAGACGTCTGGAAGCAAGACTAATTGGAATTAAACAATTCACATATAAAAGATTTTACTCATGGCTTAATAGTTCCCTTAAATATGAATGCTTAACAACGATTAGTCTTCCTTCCAGCCGCCTTCAAATTTCATGTACAAAGTCTATGGGTTTTTGGACTTTTGAATTTTTCGACTTCTCCATAGGCAATGTACATAACATTTTAAAGACGTCTGGAAACAAGACTATTCGGAATCAAACTTTGAAATTTACACATATAAGACGTTACTCATGGTTTAATAGTTCCCTTAAATATGAATGCTTAACAAAGATCAGTCTCCTTCCAGTCACTTTCAAATTTCATGTACAAAGTCTATGGGTTTCAATGTCCATAGACTTTCTACACTCTACAAAGTCTATGGACATTTTCGACTTGGAAAATTGTTTTAACATTTTTTTTGTGTACAAAACCTATGGAAAAAAATTCCCTAAATGTGTTTTTTACACGTTTCAGACGATTTACAAGCTTAATCAAAAGCAAAAACTTCTTAGGAAAATTTCCAAAAAAAGATTTTTTCCGAAAATTCAATTCTAAAAATTTCATTTAAAAAAATGTCTGGGAGTTAAGGTCCAATATTTTAAGGATTCAATGACTTTGACATGTACTACCCACACACAAACTTTGAGTCCTTTTAAACTCAAAGGTTTCACGGATGACAAATCCCCTAACTCTAACCCTAACCCTAACAAAACCCTAACCCTAGCTTCTAACCCTAACCCTAACCCTAACCCTAAACATTTACCCTAACCCTAACCCTAACCCTGCCACCAGACTCAACATATTTGTCAAGTATCAGTCCTTCAATACAATTAATTCTCCTTCCAGACCCTTTCAAATATTTATATGTACAAACATACGGTAACTTAAAAAACGGCTGGAGTAAAGACTACTTCAAGTTAGACTTTGAAACTTAGATATTTTGGACTTTGTACCCAACTTAAGTTTTTTCTCAAGTATGAGTGCTTAACTAAGTTTACTCTTCCTTCCAGGCCCTTTCAAATATTGTACACATAGTACATATCAAAAAATTCAAAGTCGCCTGGAGCGAAGCCTAATTACACTTACACTTTCAAACTTCGATATGATGCACCTTCTACCTAACTTAACATTTTACCAAAGTATGAATCCTTAACTATAATTAGTTTTTCTTCCAGACGATTTTGAATTTTTTTATGTACAAAACAAATGGTAACTTTAAAAACGGCTGGAGCAAAAACTACTGGGAGTTAAGATCTGAAATTCTTCGAGTATGTTAGTCTCGATGAGACATATCTACCCTATTAATTTCAAC
>NW_027271632.1:952500-1061775 GCF_040938485.1 Diadema antillarum
ACCGAACCCTAACCCTTACCCTAACCCTAACCCTAACCCTAACCTAACCCTAACCCTAACATCTAACCCTTACCCTAACATCTAACCCTAACCCTAACCCTAGACCCTTTCAAATATTTGGTAACTTGAAAGACGGCTGGAGGAAAGACTACTTCAAGTTAGACTTTGAAACTTATATATTTTGGAGTTTGTTCCCTATTTCATTTTTTTTTCTCAAGTATGAGTGACCCGCTACAACAAAAAGGTCCTAAAGTCGCGCACGGTCGAAGCCGTGAAAATCGAGTTTGAAGTCAGAGCATTAAAATTGGTCAAAACTTACGATTGTCTGATTTTGATATATTATTGGAGTCTAACATGTTTTGTTTGTTTGTTTGTTTTTTATTGTTCCATATTCCACATTTCAACAAATACATAAAACATAAACATCACAATACAAAAGCCTGGATGAATTGTCACGTACAGCTTATAAGACAATAAAACATGTGAAATATGAGGAATCTACATAGAAGCATTGCTTGTAGGGTGTAGATTCCCAGATGCGGATGTGAGATTATTTCTTACTTGGGTATGTAATTAAAGGAATGACAATTTCTGAATTGGAGAAATATAAACGCCAAAAAGTAAAAAGAAAAAGAAAACAATGAAAACAATGTCCGCGGCACAGACTTCTTGAGTGTTGCGTGATCACCCGAGCGAGGTACAAGTCAGATGCAGTGTACAATAGCAGAGATACCAAATGTGTACAAAGGAAGTTCAGGAGAAAATACAGAAATCACGAGCGAGGCACATGTTACATAATCGATAATGTCAGTAATGTGAAGTATGAACAGAGAATATCGAGGAGGATTGAAGAATAGCTATAGATATGAATTCAGAAAAACTAGTTTAAGTTTATGTTTAAATGAATAAAGAGACTGAGATTGGATTATTTCTCTATCCAACTCATTCCAAAATTTAGGTCCTGTAGTGGTTATTGTTTTTAAAGCAGATACGGTTCGTACAGGAGAAAGATGAAAAGAATCTTTTTGTCTAGTAGGGTAAGAATGAACTTCAGTATTTTTGACAAACATCGAAGAAAACACATCAGGGAGACCACCTGAGTTTAACTGATACATAAATGACCCGATATCAAAATGATATAAAATCCTGGATCTTAAGTGTTCTACTGGAAAAGAATAAGACATTAGTGTGTTCGAAAAATGTGGCGAAGTTAATTATCCGTATAGCTCTTTTCTGTATCAATAATAAAGAATTAAGTCTAGTTGTACAGCAGTTTCCCCATGCCAGGATTCCATAACCTATATAAGGCAAAAATAGAGTAGAATACAATGAATGCAGAACATGTTTAGGAAAAAATTGTTTTAACTTATACATAACACCTACATTTTTTGATAATAATTTACGCAAAGAATCAACATGAACTTTCCATGTCAACTTACAATCAATATAGAGACCAAGGAATTTTATATATTCCACCTGGTTCAATTCTACGTCGTTTACAACCAACTTACCCGGTAAGATATTGAGTATATTGCTAAAAGCCATAAATTTTGTCTTGGTCAAATTCAATGACAATTTATTAGCCTGAATCCACTTAGATACTGATTTTAATTCAGTATTTACGGTATTCAGTAGAACATGAGGGTTTCGATTTGAATAAAAAATACTGGTGTCATCGGCAAAAAGTAGAAAATAGAGCAGAGAGGACGAACTGCGAAAGTCATTCATATAAAGAATAAACAATAAAGGACCTAAGAGGGATCCTTGCGGTACCCCACAAGTTATAGGCTGTGAACTGGACACATGGCCATTCAAAGTAACAAAGTGAGTTCTTCCAGTAAGGTAACTTCTAAACCACTCCAAGGCCCTCCCACGATTCCCATAGTGTTGTAATTTGTATAATAATATTTCATGGTTGATTGTGTCAAAGGCCTTGGAGTAGTCAAGAAAGATACCTACTGTATGACACTTGGCATCGATCGCTTTGATAATTTTCTCTATCATGAGTAAAATAGCATGAATTGTGGAATGCTTTTTACGAAATCCAAATTGATTTTCATCTATTACATTACAGTCATTTAAGAATCGGAATACACGTGTGTACACAATCTTTTCAAGTAATTTAGAAAAAGAGGTTAATAACGATATTGGTCGATAATTTCCCAGTTCGTCCTCTCGGCCCTTTTTATATATCGGGATAACTTTAGTGATTTTCATCCTAGTAGGCACTATACCGTTCAGCAATGACAAATTAAATATATGGGCGAGAGGTACAACAATCTCATGTATAACATATTTCAGAAGATAATTAGAAATTCCATCATAACCAGTACTTTTTTTGGCTTTAAGATTATTTACATTTACAATGTCAACAATTTCGGATTTTAATACAGGCATAAAAAACAAAGATTGATTATTGCGATGACTTAAATACGTAGAAAAAGGTATATCCGTTTCCGGAATAACATCAGCTAAATTAGATCCAACCTTCACAAAATATGAATTAAACGCTTCAGAGATTTCATTATCATCTCTTAACTCGATGTCATTTACACAAATCTTATGGATATCCGATTTATTTCGTTTCTTCTGAAGAACATTATTAATAACTTTCCACGTGGATTTAATGTCCTTCTCATGGAGAAGAAACAGTGAAGAAAAATATTTCTTTTTTGCCTCACGCAAAACAGAAGTAAGAACATTACGTTAACTAGTATATTTGCTTTTTGCAGCATCAGTTTTTTGAGACTTGAATATATAAAAGAGCTTATTTTTCTTATTGATAGACCTCAACAAAGATTTCGATATCCAGGGGGATCGTGGTATCTTTTTATAATTTGATCTAAATTGTGATCTTATCGGAAAATGAAAAGAGAAAAGAGGAGCGATCAGATCAACAAACTTATCATATGCATCATTAGGTTCATTCGCATTGAGAACCACCGACCAATCAATATTTAACAGGCTTTCCTTAAATCTTATAATATTTTGTTCAGACATAACACGAGCTGTAGAATTCATTTCCCAAGTTGCAGGCTTAAAGCGATTTAGTATAAATGGACTGGAAGCAAACACTGGGAAATGATCAGACATATCCGAAACTATTCTACCTTGATCAGTTGGATAATGAATATTAGTGAATATATTATCAATAATTGTATACGCTGAATCAAATATTCTGGTAGCTTTAGTTATACACGGCGTAAAAGCATATGAAAACATAGTGTCCACAAAATCCTGGCAACAGGGCTTTTCATGATACTGCAGTAAATCAAGATTGAAATCCCCCATTAAAAAACAATGTTTATTATGCAAAGACTCAGAATTCAATACGGAATTCAGTACATCAAAACAAGCAGCATGATTACGGTTTGGTGGTCTATAAATCTCACCAATCAAAATATTCTTTCCAGCTGGTACGTCGATTTCAATAAATATGCTTTCAAAATCTTCAGTCATATGACATAAATTCTGAATCAAATCAAAATTGAATCCTTTCTGAACATAAAGAGCGACACCCCCTCCATGTTTATTTACTCTATTATTAAACACAAGAGAATATCCATCCAAATGAACTAGGGGAGATGACACGTCAGACAGCCACGTTTCGCACAAACCTATAACAGAAAAATCCACATTGTGTAAATTCAAAAATGTCTTCAGTTGATCAAGTTTCTTATACAAACTTCGTATATTGAAATGAAGAATAGAATAGTTGTTCTCCATCTTGAAAAAATCACGTGTACATATGTCCTGAGGGGAAATATAGTCGGAACCTCTACCTCGCAGTAATGTATCATTTTCATCATAAGACAAGTCAAATTCTGGAGTTTGTTTGTTTAACCTTTTTATAACATCGGAATCAGAGATCTCATTATCATCACCATAATAATGCATGCCCATACGACTGGTCATTAAGTCACTGCTCTCTCCATTAGTTACCATAATGGAGGAGTAAACCTTCGGATTTGAAAGACATTCATGATAGGTGAATCAGGGAAACAGAGCTGAATAAAGTACCTCGCCAGATGAAAGAAAAACGTGTGTGTGTGATTACATAACAAATGGCGTACATGGAATAACTCGCTCGGGTGACTCACGCATACCGCTAGGGATGATTGACCTTGTATATGCATAGCACTATATGCATTACATGTCTTCTATCATCTGTCGAAATTTTGAAGCAAAATGATCGACGGAAAGATTAAAAAACACCGTTTTTCTGAGCCATGTTTTTCTGGCGTTTCAACGAAGCAGAAACTGGTTCGAAAATTTGGATTGAGCGCCACAGATAGGCTCCGCCCCTAACAACGACCAGAGTGATCTCATTGGTCAGTTTGCTGCTTGCTGCTAACCGAAGCGTGAAGCTCGCACACTGCCCAGTCGACTGGTGCGTGCGGGCGGGGTGCGCTATGCTCAGGCGCTTCTCACATCCTGGTCACTGATTGGTTGGTGAGGAGACCACCGACGCTGATGTGCTTGAATGAACTCTTCGGGGGTTGCTAGGGCTTACCTTCTATTGTCCAGATGTGAAAACTGACTTGCATGTCCCTTGATCGCGATTGCGTCGAAAGGAAGACTTTTAGGGGGGCTTTTCTCGAAACAGTGATTTTCCAGACGTTTCGACATGCTCTCTTTTAACTCTTTATGTGCCATGGTGGAAACCCCTTGTGTGCCACGTTATTCTGAGACACGAAGGTAGTCATGCTTTGAGAAAGAATTCTGTTTTTCCAATCTGTATAACTTCTACAAATGTCTGTTAAGCTGGACATAATAGTGAGCAACGTTAAAGAGGAATGCCAAACTTTGCTTCAATATACAATGTATAACAATTCTATTTTCATTTTTTCTTTTGAATTACCAATTGCTACATTACTGTAAAGGCATGACTTTTGCACATAAAATAGTGACAGAAACTTAGAATGTAAAGCAAATCTAGTTAGGAACACTGCTTGATAGTCAATCACCACAGAGAATGCAAGCCGTATGTGAGAGGAACAAAAGCGCGAGAAACGCTTTGATTGTACCGCGGGATTACCGATTTATCGATCGGTTTTGGCGGCTCTGTTTGTTGAGCAGAATATGCGAAGTTGGCACGCCGTCGACTGAGCCGGACGTGCGAACGTGGCACATAAAGAGTTAAACATCGGTATCTCCGCAGCCAATTATTTTTATAAAATGTGTTATATATCAATTTAAGAAAGATTAGGGATTATATCATGCAATTTTCAAATAATCGACCTCGCCCGACTTTAGGATCATTTTGTTGTAGCGGGCCACATGAGTGCTTAACTTAGTCTAGTCTTCCCTCCAGGCGCTTTCAACTATTGTATATATAGTACATAGGAAAATTTTCATAGACGCCTGGAGAGAAGACTAATTGGACTTACAATTTCAAAATCCAATATGTTTGACCTGGCACCAAACTCATAATATTTGTCAAGTATCAGTCCTTCAATACAATTAGTTCTCCTTCCAGACCCTTTCAAATATTTCTATGTACAAACATACGGTAACTTAAAAACCGGCTGGAGTAAAGACTACTGCAAGTTAGACTTTGAAACTTATATATTTTGGCCTTTGTACTAAGCTTAAGTTTTTTCTCAAGTATGAGTGCTTAATTAAGTTTAGTCTTCCTTCCAGGCCCTTTCAAATATTGTTCATATCGTCGATGGGGTGACAAGACCTCGTATCTCAAAAATGTCAAAAAAAAATTGTCTTAATGGTCAAATAATGGGTCAAGTGATGTCATGGCCAAATCCCAACTGTCTTACTCCAAAAATGAAGCCACCATGACATGTCAAAGGAAAGGCTTTCCAATTCACTACAGTGCTTTGGCTTTCTCCTGAACATTTGTCATTTTTGAGATACGAGGTCTTGTCACCCCAGCGACGATATAGCATATATCAAAAAATTCAAAGTCGCCTGGAGCGAAGACTAATTACACTTACACTTTCAAACCTCCATATGTTAGACCTTCTACCAGACTTAACATTTTACAAAACTATGAATCTTTAACTATAATTATTTTTTCTTCCAGACGCTTTTTAATTTTTTATGTGCAAAACAAATGGTAACTTTAAAAACAGTTGGAGCAAAAACTACTGGGAGATAAGATCTGAAATTTATGGAGTATGTTAGTCTCGATGAGACCTATCTACCCTATTAATTTCAACTCTTAACTATGTACTTCATATACTTCGGAATACCCGTAACCCTAACCCTAACCCTAACCCTAGCAAACCTTAACCCTAACCCTAACCTTAAACCAAAGCACTCCAACCCAAAGCACCTTCCGATCTGGAGATTCTCCCGCCTGAAATCCCTAGCAAACGGGAGACTCCAAGTTCATGTGTGCGAAGCGCGAGGTTCCTAGGGTTCTAGATGGTCTCTGGTGTTATCTGAGGCTTATTTTTTTTTCAATTATACGATAGAAATAGGTAAAAAAAAATCCTTTCCAACGGGAGAAACAGAGCCAGGGCGGGAGAAATTAAATCTCAGAACGGGAGATTTTTCAAAAATGGGTTTTCGGCGGGAGATCTCCCGTTGAAAACAGAAGAGTTGCAGTCTCTGCAAACCATAACCCTAACCCTAGCAAACCCTAACTCTAACCCTAACCCTCTAACCCTAACCCTAACCCTAACCCTAACCCTCGCAAACCCTAACTCTAACCCTATGTACTTTTTTTTTAATCATTCGTGGCTTGTCAACGGACACCACCTGACGTTAACGCCACTTTTAAAATCGCCGCGCATAATGTGTAAGAGTAAGACAGCCAACAAATAATCTGAAAACAAAGTGATCGCTGTCAGTGAAAGTGACCAGTGATGTGGACTTTGATTGAAAAAGGCACCCTTTCGTTTCTTCTGCCTAATACCAAGGAGGTGACCTCCCTGGTAATACCAACGAGGTGAGTCACCAGTCCTCCCTGCTGATGTTGTACACGTATACTGACTGCACTCTTATTTCTGCCGAGTCAAAATTTCAACTCTGAATCCGAGTCAAAAAATTTTCACTCCGATCCGTGTAAATTTAACACCAACCGTGTACTTCTGACTCAAATCCGAGTTATCATTTTGGTTATCGGACTTTTTACACCTACGCAGAGTCACATCAGAAATACCCAGCGTAGTGTAAATGACATACGCGCGCTACAATTGGACAAAACATGTCATGTGTCCTATGTGACGTAGTACCCCCGCGAAAAAAAAAAGAAGCGTCATTTCTCGACGATCCGCCGCGGCCGCAGGATGTCTTGCAACTTTTTGTCTTCAAGATGGACAATTTTGTGTGCACTTTTCTAGAGGAATGCGGAATGGAGGAATACATAGGAGCTTTCATCGGTGAGTACCCACCTCATTCACAACACTCATATAAATAATTGCCTGAAACATGGTCTAAACAGTCAGTTTTATTTAGGGCAAAATGAACTTTCGACACGGACACATTGACTGGTAATGGCGTAGCCGTAGGCGGCCGTACGGTAGCCTGTACCTTTTGTACGTAGCCTGGGCTATATGCTATACGTTAGAACCAATTGTGAACCTATATACTTGAACCTTTTCTAATAACATGTAATAAATAAGTTTCCATCCACCCCCTTCGCGTAGTTTCATCGTACCATACGGGTAGGTTCCATGCATGTACAGTGGAGGTGTAGCTAGGTAGGTTCACATCTATTGCAGATTGGTTCTAACGTATCGCATATAGCCCAGGGCTACGTACAAAAGGTACGAGTTGCCGTACGGTCGCCTATGGCTGCACCATTACCAGTCAATGTGTCCGTGTCGAAAGTTCATTTTGCCCCAAATAAAACTGACTGTCAGATAATTATTTACATGCGTGTTATGAGTGTTATGAGTGTTGTGAATGAGGTGGGTACTCACCGATGAAAACTCCTATGTATTCCTCCATTTCGCATTCCTCTAGAAAAGTGCACACCAAATTCGAATCATTACTACACCAAAATGGGTTACCTACAATGCGGGTAACGACACCGTATCAGAGTGAAATTGTGATCTTTTGATTCGGAAATCCGTGTCATTTTGCACCTAACTGACCCCATTTCCGAGTCAAATTTGACACTTTCCGAGTTAATTTGACGCCACAGAAATGACTCGGAAAGTGACTCGGAATCCGAGTGAAATCATTTGACTTGGAAGTCCGAGTAGCTTTCACTCGGAAGGAGTTGACTCCCAGCTGGCGCCATTTCCGAGTCATATTTCACACTTTCCGAGTTATTTTTGACGCCGCAGAAGAGTGTGCTGAGTTTTGTAAATGACGACTTGCTAACGACTTGCCCTTGTGAAACATCTTCAAATAATGCTCCAATTTACCATGCATACGTCTTGTGTCCTTACGTCTCATTTTCCTCTGTAACTTCGATTAGTGGGAACGTGTTACTGTTGTTTGTATACTTGTGCTGCGAGCAGAACAATACACCAAACACTTTTTTAGTGATATTTTCTATTAGAGATTTCATCGATATCAGGCCCATGTATACAATGAAATTATGTAATTTGAACAAAAATAAGCAGCTGAATTCTCATCTCTTGTGCTTCTAAATCATATTTTTCTTAACATACAACACAATATAGGCCTACATATACAAATCGTACCATGCATAAAACATTTGCATGGAATTCTGCATGAATCTCAGAAAGAGACTTCTGATTTAATACTTATACTATAGTAACTTAATCAGGCCAATCCGTATCTGCCTTAAGCCTAGCTCACACCTTTGCGTTTCGAGCTTGCGTTCAGCTGCGTATTGCCAGAACGCAGTCTAACGCAGCCCAACGCAGCACTACGCAATGAAGCGAGCTAATACGAGGTCAATACGCAGACTTACGCAGAGGCTTTGCGTTTTAGCTCGCTAGTTTGAAATTTTTTCAAACATCCGCAACTGAACGCAAGATCGAAATCCATACGAGCTAAGACGAGGGGCAACCAGCAAATGCGAGCAAGGACGAGCAAGGTACGAGCAACAACGAGCTGCTTAACGCAGGCCAACGCAGCTTTACTTTGAATTGCGTTTCACTGCGTATGGTTGCGATACCTGCTCGCTTCACCTCGCATAGCCTCGCTTTCATTCGCATTACCTCGCTTTGGCTCGCATCACCACACGCTGTTCCTGGTACTGTGCTCGCATTTGCAAGGACCATTGCGGATGTAGCTCGTTACATTGCGAATCTAGCTCGTCCGTCGCTCGCTCCCCCTCGTTCATCCTCGCCTTACCTCGTTCATCCTCGTTCCCGTTCGATGCTGCTCGCTTTTGCTCGCTATGACTGCGTATATATCTGCGAAAACAAAATCTAGTTAGATTTGATTGAAATTCATTTAGTTGACATGAGAAACACAAATTGCTTATCAAATCATGAAGTTTTTGTAATGATTGTGTTCTTTCAGCAACATCAAGTCCAAACATATCAGTTTTTGATAACACCTCAAACTGTGTTTCCTGCTGTTATTGTAGATTTTGTGGAAAATCTTTTTTTTTCTCGAATTGTATTACCACACAATGTATATCGATGAAAAGTATTTTTTTAACACAGTAATATGCTCTGTTCAGTCCTCAACAGCTGCAGGTAATTAGCAAGGTTGTCATTCCTGCTATAGTGACCATAGGCAAGCCATTCTGAAATAACCTGTAATGAAAAGAATGTCTTGACCCAAAGCGACATTTAGGGTGACCCTATAAAGAAAAGTTTACTTCAGACCATGAAAACAACATCAGAATCGATTTCATTGACCCAGAAACCCTATAATACAGATTTGGAAAATGACTGTGAAATGTTTACCTTTTTAAACAATGCAAGTGACTTTTGAATTTCAGATGACGGCCATATTGGATTAGGTCAATATGGCCGGAGGGCATCCTTCTTGGCGCCCATCAAAAATTGAAATAGTATATAGGGTTTTGGCAACATTTGTACCAAATTTGGTGCTTTTAGAAGAATTTGAACCAAAAAGTCCTTTGTGTGCCCCCCCCCCCCCCCCCCCCAACTGTAAAATGTTAACAATTTATATACCAGTGCAACTCTCTACGAGCTTATACGCAGCAGGGCGAACTGATACGCAGCGGATCGAGCAGGAACGAGCAACAGTCGAGTGGATGAGCAGTGAAACGAGGAGAAACGAGTTAATGCGAGCTGCTAGCGAGCTAGTGCGAGATGCTAGCGAGCAACGAACGAGTGGCGAACGAGGTACACGCGCAACTGGGCGAGCAATCTTCGTATTGAATCGTACTGTTACGAGCAAAAGCGAGCTGGAGCGAGGTGAAAAGCAACCTAAGGCAACCGTAGGCAATCATTTTGTAAAAAAAAATATACGAGGTACAACGCAACAATGTGACTGCTACAAAATATTTTGCCGCGGAGCGCTGCGTTAGGCTGCTTTAAGGCTGCGTTCGGCTAACGCAGCTATACGCAGCTAAAACCGCAAAGGTGTGAGCTGGGCTTTACGGAAACACTTGTGCTGCTGAATCACCTTCCTTTTTTTAACACTAACACACACACACACACACACACACACACACACACACACAAACACACACACACACACGCACACACGCACACAGACACACACACACACACATACACATACACACAAACCCGTTGTTATGTTTATATTTGAAAGGCGGCGTGCCATTCTCACATTCTAATCTGATTCTGTGGTTAGCAGACGACCATGTGTTGCGACACGGATTGTCGCCCCTACACGGATTGTCGCCTCCTGCTCGGGGCGACAATCCGTGATGGGCGTTGGCTGCACGGATTGTCGCCCGCCCTCGAAGCACATTTTGCTGGGTAATATCGATCTGGACATAATCATTGAAATACTAACACATACCTTACATGGCTACATCCATGCAAACATGCCATGTAAAAAGTCATGGTGAGGTTTCAAGGAAGTTTGAATGTGCGCGTGCACATGACAATTTAGTGTCCGTTTGTGCGCGCGCGTGTGTGTGTGTGTGTCAAAGAGCTTATACCACAAGAGGGCGTAGTCCAGTAAGATGGCAGCCGCGCGAGGGAGCTGCCATTTTGCGTTGTGGGAGCCGCCATTGCACGGATCCTGTACAGTTATTAATCAATAGATGGCAGCGCACTGTTTAATGCGCTCAACTTGAATATTCGGCGCAGTGACCGTGCGTTGTTTTACTGTGACGTCACAATGGTCATGTTTAAGCGTCATAATGGTGCTGATGTGGTTTGATTTTATGGCGTGAGTGGGAATGAACGCGAAACAAACGTCATAATGCTCAAGTACTGTCTAGTCTACATCCAAGTTCCCACTGTTTATTTCGCGAACAACAAAAAGGTCTGGACTCTACCAAATGGTTCAAATGATATGATATCATCGTAGAAACTAATATTTAAACAATTAAGTACATTGTGATTCTGAAAATGAAAATGTGTAATGAAGAATAACATATCATTCCAGATAATATGAGAAGATATGACTTGAACGTAGACTTAGATCCAGTGCCAGGAGCTGAGTGTGCGCTCCCTCTTCAATTTTGGACGCACTATATGTACGCACGCGTATGGCGACTGCTTACTCTATAGGTATAATCTCTTTGGTGTGTGTGTATGTGTGTGTGTGTGGGTATGTGTGTATGATGGAAGAATGTGTTTATTATGTCAGTTTTTTTTTGCGTATGTGTTTTTTAGCTGCGCGTGGGGAGGGATACCTAGTAAGCTGTTGCTGGCATAAACGTTGATATTGATTTTATCAGCAGCTTTGAATTTGATGAGTTTGTTTGGCGGATTTGTATATGAATTCGGAGTGGAGCTTGCGTGCGGGCGGATGCTGCTTTTCTGCATACGGTCCATTATGTCTTATTTATCAACATTGGGAAGTCGTTTCATCAGGAAGGAATGTGGTATCGGTTCGGGTGTGCGTGTGTATGTGGGAAGGGGGTTACATTTCGTTATTGCAAAAGTTTGTTATTCTGAAGGCTCATTCGTCCGAAGGCTCTTTATTCCGAAGGTTCGTTATTCCGAATTTCATTTTTGGATCAACGAACCTCTAGGTATAGGGAATTGTGTGTTTCGGATAAATGAAGCCTCGGAAAAAAACGAAACTTCGGAATAACGAACCTTCGTGTGTGTGTGTGTGTGTGTGTGTGTGTGTGTGTGTGTGTGTTTATGTATCTGGGTTGGTGACTGTGGGTGTGGGATGATTTAGGTTTTGTTTAATCAGGGGTTGGTGAGTTGGTGATTGGATTTGAAGAAGGATAGTTATAAATGGTATGACGGATGTTGGTAGGATTTAATATTTAAGATAGATGGAGGCCCTAGGTTTGTTTCGGTTGGGGAGGGGGGTGGTGGTCGGGTTTTTTATGACTGATTTCATTCTAGATTTGTGTAATGTATTTGTGGTTTTTTTTTATGTATATGCCCTTATAAGTAAGAAGGTGCTTACATGATCCAAACCAATATATTCAAGGAATATAGGTTTGGTAGGGCCCTACATGTGAAAACTTTCTCGTGAAGAAATTATTAGTAGGGCTGGTCTATAATCGAGTTATCTATCTCTCCGTATCGCCCCGCATATTTTTTCCCGTATGTTTTGTAAAAATGCTCTGGTGACAGCAAGAGATCCCCGGGTGTCCGGAGAAAAAAAAAAAGACTTATTTGGACATAACGCCGGACGCAGAGCATTATGTGACTGGGGCCTTACGTAGACACACGAACGCTCACACACAACACACATACGTAGGGCCTACGTAGCCCACGAACACCAAACCCCTCAGATACTCATGCAGGCACAAAACTGCGCCCACAAACACGCACCATCACATACCGTTTGATACACATACGCCACTATATTCCACATACACACGTACGCATACTGGCACAGGTATACACACAGACAAACAAACCACTACCACTATACAACCACCACACACGCACAATTTCTACGTACTGTATTATTATACTCCAAACACACACACACACACACAACAATACGGAAACCCATACACAAGTCACTTATTGTACGCACCTACAAATCATACACATCACGTATCATGCAGATCACAACGCACACACACACACACACACACACATACGCATAACTTACCGGTCATACCCATCCCACCAAAGCTTAACACCGGAAGAACCACCCCGAGCCCGGGGCGACAATCCGTGACGGGGCGACAATCCGTGTCGCAACAAAATTTTTGCCATCACGGATTGTCGTCTTCGAGGTCAAAAACTGGGAACTGCACAAGCGTCACGGATTGTCGCCAGGCGACAATCCGTGACGGGGGCGACAATCCATGCCGCCAAGTCCGTCACGGATTGTCGCCCCGAACCGGGGGCGACAATCTGTGTAGGGGCGACAATCCGTGTCGCAACACCATGCCAATGGTAGGACCTACTGTGCATCAGTACAAACTCAATGCCTAACTGCCCAAGTCTATGTAGTATACAAATGATGCACAGGATAGTGTGTTAGTGTAGGCGTGGTGCACTCGAGGGTATTTACAATTGTGAAACATGCAAGAGGCGAAGCCGAGTACATGTTGCACTACATTGTAAATACCCGAGAGTGAGCTACGCCTTAACTAACGCCACGAAATAATCCTGTGCATCATTTGTTTTATAAAATGGGTCGAAAATTCGAAAACTAACATAATTTTTCAGCGTTTTTCACGTACCTTTGTGGGTCAAGACGTCCGAAGATGTTCGTCCCAAACATTTACGCACGTCGCACTCGCGGAAGTCCCGCACATACAGTATAAGTATAATGGGGGGTTGGGTTTCCGGACACTTAAGTTCCCGCATGAAAACTTACTTATTTTACATAGAATATGCACCCTTTACCTTAAAGACTTGATATAGACTCCTCATATAGGCCTACTAGACAACATATTCTGAAAACGGCGTGAGAATTAACCTGCTAAATCGTTGGATTTGCTCTTCAAAGTGACTCCATGTACGCGTCCGGTCCCATAACGCTTGGTCTACTGTACTGTACAAAGTGTACGTATAGTAGAGTATACGTTTGTACGTACGCCACACATGTTATGCACAAGGGAAGATAGGCCGGCCGGCCGGCAGCCCGAACTAGAAGTTGTTTACAGGATTGACAGCGCGTATGCATGCAATTCATCAAAAGGAGCCGCCGCGCGCACAGACGATCGGCAATCTACCATAGGATTACAGGCAGTGCAATTGCACTGAAGTAAAGGAAGGAGGTGTGTCTCATTTTAGCGCTTCCTATTGGCTACATTCTTGAACCCATTTTATAATATGCCAAAGTCCACGCACATGCGTACAAAAACCAACTTGTACACTGATAGTCCTTGCTTAAGGGACATAATTGGCAATTTCGACGCATTAGGGTTACGGAGAAAAAAAATCGCCTCGGGGGAGACGTCCTCCGGGGGAGACGTCCTCTGGGAGAGTAGTCCCCCGGGGGAGTAGTCCTCCGGGGGAGTCGTCCTCCGGGGGAGACGTCCTCCGGGGGAGTTGTCAGGTGGGAGTAGTCCTCGGGGGAGTTGTCCTCCGGTGGAGCAGTCCTAGAACCCACTTTCCCATTCATGTTAAGATTCCAAACTGAAATATAATGCAGGAGAAAGATCGCTCTTTCAGAAAATATGAAAAACTCAAGATTGACTTGGTTGAACCACTTCACCTTTTTTGAGTCCTCACTTAATTAAAATCAAGGGGTGCGACTTTTTGTTTGTTTTGTGGTGCATGGTCACATATGGTAAACTTAAAAGCGGCTGGAGCCAACACAACTCGGAGTTAAGATCTGAAATTTCGGGAATTTGTATATCTTGACTACGACTATCTACCACATCAATTTGGGGTCTTAACTCGAAAGGTCGACTTATGTGATTGAGCCCTAACCCTAACCCTAACCCTAACCTATTTTATTGACAAGGAGGGCACAGAGGGTATGGCTGCATGAATATCTGCAAGAGGGAATAAATAAAAGAGAGGAAGGATTAAAGAATTTGTGAATCTCCGACTTTGTTTTTTTTTCAGTTCACAGGTGAAGTAAAGGGTGAAACAAGACTGGAAGCTTAATGACAAAATACAAATTTATTAAACAACATGAATTCCAGGTCTGATAAAGCCCACGATCGATTTTAAATTGACACACATTCTTTATGAACCCTAATACACACATGACAAGTCTCATGCCTCAGTGGTCTTTCCTCATGCTCACACCTGTCAAGCTTTTTGTCACGCCTCAAAAGATAACCCCCGTACTCATCTCATGCTCCCATTGAAATAACAAAATATTGATTTCCAACCACCAGAAAACTCACATTTGTAGACTTTTTTTTAGAATAAACCAAAATACAGCATTGAATATGCATTGACAGCTTTTAAAAAAAGCTCAAGCCCCTAACCCTGGAAGGGGCTATCTCGCCCCCCCCCCCCTTCTGTCACTTTGGTCATTCAGATAACACTGAAAATTGCGATAAATGCCGCACCTCTCTGCCCTTAACATTTCTGCTAATATAAGGCCACTCTAGAGTCAAGATATAAATTAATCTTATGCAGCATTTCATTTTTTTTTTTTTTGGGGGGGGGCGGACTAGAGTGGAAATTAGAGTGAAAATGACTCTATACATCATAATCCATCTTGAATGATGAGAAACAGGTCTTCAGAGTCTGAAGTCTCCTGGTCTCCAGTCTCAAAACTGACTGGTACTATATACAAAGTAAGCCTGAGGTAGTGACTTGTTGAGAATAAACTTGCAGCTCAACACAATGACACCTTCAGCAGTACGGACTGCATGGAGTTCTCTGCCATCACCATTCATAGTGCTGATGAAAGGGATCCCATTTGAAACAAAGTATTTTGGAGGAACTCCTACGCCCTTACTCTGGTAGGCCTACGTGGTGTGTTTAGCTACCCAGGTCGAAAAACCAGTAGAAACTAGTAAAAACCAGTAAGCATTTTTAACTGGTCTTTACTGGTTTTAACTGGTCTTAACTGGCTTCAACTGGTACCAGTTGAAATCAGAAGGCAACTCCAAATTTCCATTAACAAAATAAGCAATTCTAAGTGAAACCAGTTGATACCAGTTGAAGATGTACTGGTACCAGTTGATACCAGCTTAATCATACTGGTACCAGTTTATACCATTTGAAGTTGCACTGCTTACCAGTTGAAACCAGTACAAGTCTACTGGTACCAGTTGAAGTCTTAATGGTACCAGTTTATACCAGTTGAAGTTGCATTGCTTACCAGTTGAAACCAGTACAAGTCTTCTGGTACCAGTTGAAGTCTTACTAGTACCAGTTTATACCAGTAACTGTTGAAGTTGCACTGCTTACCAGTTGAAACCAGCACAAGTCTACTGGTACCAGTTGAAGTCTTAATGGTACCAGTTTTATACCAGTTGAAGTTGCACTGCTTACCAGTTGAAACCAGTACAAGTCTACTGGTACCAGTTGATACCAGTTCATGTCTCATTGTGTACCAGTTGACACAAGCTGAAGTTTACTTTTTGAATTCGATTAGTTCATCAATTAAAACTGAATTAAAAGGTTAACAAAACTTAGTTAAAACATTAAATTAAAAAGTAAACAAAACACAATTAAACAAAACATTTGACATGATTGAACTTGGACTCTTAATGATTTCAACTAAATGAAACTGGAACCAATTAAGATCAGTTGACACTTTAACTGACAGACTGTATTTTGATCAGTTTGTTCGTGTGTTTGTGTATGTGTGCGTGTGTGTGTGCGTGTGTGTGTGTCGGTTTGTGTGGAAATTAGTTGACACAATTTGATACCCATGTAACTGACTGGACTTGCTTACAACTTCATTCCAGATTAAAACCCACTAAATCATTAAAATTCTAATACCAGTTGATACCAGTTGGTTTCTATTGGTTTCTACATAAGCTATTCAAAATCTCTTCGTGAAAATGACAAAATATTGTTAAATTTATTTTTTTTAAAGATTTGAATAAAGTCAGTAATGTCTGAAATGCTTTAGAAATTTATCTACTATCATTGCCGTGATATTCACAATTTTAGCTAATTGTACCTCTGATGAGGTATTTTCATAATTTTTGTAATAAAAGTTTAATCTACTTGGTAACCATGTCTTAAATCATTACAGCTATATAGCCCTATATATATGAATGAAATATCCCTGGTACTAACTAGGTCTAGGATGTAGGCTAAGCCTAAATGTAGTTGTAGGTATAGGCTTTAAGACTAGCTGTAGGATTATGTTAGGTTAGATATTAACAATGTCTTCACATACACGAAACACCCATACATCAAATAATTCAACACAAAATTAATTTTGTCAACTGGATCCCAATTGATTCCAGTTGATACCAGTTGACAACTGATGGTACCAGTTGATTCCAGTTGGACGAATACCAGTTGATACCAGTTGAATGAATACCAGTTGATTTCTAGTCACTCATTCCAATTTCCATATTGAAACCAGTTGCCTTAACTGGGATCAACTGGTACCAGTACCAGTTGCCAACTGGTTTTTCGACCTGGGTAGGGTCACTGAAAGAGCAGCTGGACAGAACTGGATGGCTACCTTTTGCTCTCTTGCATAGATTTGAACACATGATTTGTTTTTACTCAAACATACATGACTAAAATGCTGATTGAGTCTCATTAAGGAACCAGTGACACATAAGGATTAGGAATTAGTTGCCTTATCAGATTGTTCGCCAGTTTTTCTCTTTTCTCTCGTTTTTTTTTTCTAGTTTAATGAGTTTGTCACTGAATTGTATGCTTGTGCAGGATTGAATTAAAGGAGAACTGACTGATTTGGAAAGCACAAAAATTCAAAAATATCAATTTCAGATCACATTGATTAGAGAGTTCATGTCCAGAATTCTACACGCCTTCCTATATAGAAGAATGAATAAATATCAGCAATAACTGACATGACTAAGCTATTGTAATAAGAAATTTGTATATAAATACGTTTTGATGAGCTGATGCACCAAATTGGTACTCCGAAGGTTATGACTTTATTACAATCTACCATGTCGAAATGTTGGGTCCCGTGAGATTTTCGAACCAAAATTGATTTTTTTTCAGCGACCTTGGTAAATTTTGGGGTGCTGAATCGAAAAAAAACAAAAACACTTAGATTCCATTTTTTTCCGACCACGTCTTCAGCCGCCATTTTGAATTTCAAAGTAGCTGTGATAGCAAACTGTATTTTGACCCAGTTCTCATAGTGTGAGCGTCATAGAAGGTTCAAATTTGATGCAAAAAGCATGATTATAATATCCGACATTCTGGTACACCATTTTCTGATACTGTAGATAGTTTTGATACAATTTTAGGCAGCCATTTTGAAATTCAAAGTGGCCACCATTGCCAAATATAATTTACCCAAATCTAAGGTTGTAAGCATTATGGAAAGTATAAATTTGGGCAAAAAGCTTGCTTGTGATGTCAGACATGCTGACATATACATTTATTTTTAAATGATGGATCATTTTCGTTGTCGGCCATCTTGAAACTCAAAATGGCCACCATAACAAAAGTAATTGGGACTTTATCTCATATCGTATAAATTGTGTAAGGTTCTAATTTTGGGCAAAGAGCATGCGTATGCTATCAGACATACTGAAACATCTTTTTTTTCTGAAACGATGGTTTATTTTGATATTGAAGGTAGACAATCTACATGGTGTATTTTAATTGCACGAGCTGAATGTCTGGCCTTTCGTTATACTATCCCAGTGCAGAGATTAATATATTTTAATTCTCCTAGATATAGTATAGAACATGAAAAATGCCGTTTCATCTCTTTCTGGAATATCCCCCTTGAATTTTTTCCAATAGCTGATTGCCAAACGGCTTGCTTCGTTCCATAAAACCACATTCATTAGCTTCAAGGCAGTGACAGTTTTTGAGATTACCCTCATGTGATGGTCTTCTAAATTGTGGAGGAATTCTGAGGCTTGCAAAGCGCCACAGAACTGAGCTATTATTGCTCCTTTGTTGTTTTAGAATCATTGGCTGTACAGCAGTAAGCATCTTGGAATTCTTGATAATTGAAGATGACCCACTCAAGGGCAATCAGGAAAAGCCTATTCATTCCTTATTCATTCTGAATTATTCCAGAAATATATCTAGTGTCTAGCAAATCTTGTTTCAGTTTGTGGCCAACAAACAAGCTTGTGAATGGGATGCCTGGTAGGGTGGCCACGGCATTTCTTACCATTGCGAGGCTTTTCGTTGTTTGTCTTCATTCTCTCGAGGCAGCATCAAGTTTTGAAGATCACCTTCAATTGTATCAATGCTTGCTTTTGTACAAGTAATGTGTTCCCTGAGAGGCAAAAGCAAACCGCTTTAGCGCGCAGTTCGCGAACCGCATATACCCGCCTGGCTATATGGGATGTAACGCACGCTTGCCCACATGTATTGGACAGTGGTATGCCCCCCCCCCCCCATACGCAGCTTTTGCCCCTCAGCATGGCTTGATGACGTCATTGGAACCTCGTCCTTACATTTTTAATTTTTGGCGACCATTTTGAGTTGAGAGATGGCTGTCATTCTGCTTGACCTGGAAATGAATTCGGTCCATCTAGAACAATTTTTGCAGATTCATTTAAGGCACTTAAAACAGTATTATATGTTTTCTATGACAGCCATCTTGATTTTCAACATGGTGGTCTGCCTAATGATCCAAAATTAGGAAACAGCTGTACTGGAACGTTGGACACCACAAGCATGTGCATTCTTGAAAATGTGACGCTTCTACAATATTGCAATCAGAAATATGGATAAAAGTGCTATGGTGGACATTTTGAATGTCACATTGG
The DNA here is from genome assembly GCF_040938485.1 of Diadema antillarum. NCBI lineage: Eukaryota > Metazoa > Echinodermata > Echinoidea > Diadematoida > Diadematidae > Diadema > Diadema antillarum. The sequence continues at coordinate 972,299 of NW_027271632.1, forward strand.
CAGCCTACAAACTTTACAAAACAATCCACAATATCAGAAAAATATTATACAAAATGTCTGACATCAAAACGATGCATTTTGTGCACCAAATTTTAAGCTTCTACAATGCTCACTTTATAAGATATGGGTCAAATTACTTTTCGCTATGGCGGCCATTTTGAAATTCAAGATGGCAGCCTACAATTGTGTCAAAAAATCCACAATATCAGAAAAAAAATCATATCAGAGTGTTTGACATCACACTCATGCATTTTGCATCAAATTTGAAGCTTCTACAATGCTCACTTTATGAAATATGGGTCGAAATACAGTTTGCTATGGAAGCCATTTTGAAATTCAAAATGGCGGCTGAAGATATGATTGGAAAAATATGGAAGCAAAATTTTTTTGGATTCAACACTCCCAAATTGACAAAGTTAGCCTTTAAAAAAAAATCAATTTTGGCACAAAAAAATCTCAAGGGATTACATAATAGCCTTGTTACTACATGTTGAGAATAGACATGCAGCCCCACATAACGACACCTTTAGCAGCACACGTGGGCTTTTCTGTCATCACCATTCATTTTGCTGATGGTAGGGAAATCCTTATTAAATACAAACCATTTTGAAAGAACTTGAGTGTAACTATGTCCTTATATTCTGGTATACAGTGATTTGCTAGAATTGCTGAAATATATAGGAGCTGGGTAGTACTGGAAGGCTCCTATTGCTTCCTTTCATAGTTTGAATACACAATTTGTTCTTACCCAAACAGGCACGCATTTTTAAGGTGGTGATAGATTCTCGTGAAAATTAAGCAGTGACCTAAAAGTATCAGCAATCATAAACTTCTCAGTTGTGAAAACTTCCTACCCTGAAACTGCACTAACAAGGCCACAGTTCGACTGTAAAGTACGCACAAAAACTAGGATTAATCGCGATGAAATACAGATGGTCAATAAATTTTTACCATTATTACATTTAAAAGTGTTGGTTTTTTTCATTTCCCCAACTATTTTTACTTATAGACCTACATCTGAATGTTTTTTACCACTTAAAGGGGAAGGCTAGTAACTGATCAGTGGGAATCAGTGGAAATGCTGGGAGATGATTGTTCCAATTCTTATGGGATTCATTCAAGAGTACATTATATATCTTTTGTTGTGTGAAAATTGTTTGCTTCAGAATAGTCTCATATTCAAGTAATCAGCAGTTTAATGTTTCCAGGTAAGCGTCCCTGGTCAGTGACGGGGCATTAAACTGCACATTACTTGAATATGAGACCATTCTGAAGCAAATAATTTTCACACAACAATAGATATACAATGTACTCTTGAATGAATCCCATAAGGATTGGAACAATCATCTCCCAGCATTTCCACTGATTCCCACTGATCAGTTACTAGCCTTCCCCTTTCACATATTATATCGCTTTATTCTAATTCTAATTTCTTACAAAAGAACCCTTACCAAATTGTATAATTTTAGCTCACAATAGACACAGAATCTCTCGTTGAACGATCCTCAATGTGAAAGGTTACTCACCTTTCACATAATGTCTGCAGAAATCTCTTTTGACAAGGTGTGATACTTTAGGTCGATCGCAATGTTTGGGAACCGCAGCGAAATCATCGCATTAAGACATTAATTTGTCATTAGACTTAGAGCTTCATTTTGAGTGCAGCACGGACAGCCGATCCGTTCAGTGCGCACGCGCAACGTATCCCACAAGGCTTTGCGGAGGCTAGTTTACATAGAGGTGTGGTAAATTATCGCAATATTTGTCTGCGTACAGGACGGCAATTACAATTTCCAGTAGATTACCATTCAACCTGTCTTACAATAGTTTAATATTGAAAAATTACAGTAACATACTGCTGAAGTTACAACAATTGTTTTACAGAGTATGGCGTACAATCATGTAGGCCTACAGCCACAACACAAAGATGAAACTTTGTGTGCGTGGGTATAGATACCGGTTCTCTCTTTCATAAGGGCAGGGGCGTCACCAGCTTTTTTTCAAGGGGGGTGCGTTTTGACACTAAATGTAACGAGATTTTTTGGACAGACATTTGGAACATAGGAAGATCTCAATCCCTTGACTTTTACGGGTTTTTTTTTTTTTTTTTTTTTTAGGGAAGCCAAGCAGGGAAAGGGCACCGGCGTATCTAGGATTTCATCTTGGGGGGTGTTAGTATGCGAGGGAGCGAGCAAGGGGGGGGGGGGGGAGGGTGTGGAAGTGCATGTTGTCCCCCTCCTCCCACGGTGAGAACTTTTTGCATTTTGATGTAGTAAATGGTGCAATTTGATGCAGGCTTTTTGCGTGTTTTCATCGACTTGAAACAGTCCCACTTGTTTAAGGTAGCAGTACATTTTGATGGGAATTGTTGTTGAACAATGTGCCTATAAATTATATCATTTCAATAAACTTCTTGCATTGATTCTTACACTGATGTCATGAACGCGACCGAGCCCGAGCAAGCGAAGCGAGCGAGGGGGGAGGATGTGGGAGGGGGCCAACCCCCTCCCACGGTTAGAACTGAAATTGCATTTTGATGTTGTAAATGGTGCAATTTGATGCATGTTTTGCTTGTTTTATCGACTTGAAACAGTCCCACTTGTTTCAGGTAGCACTATATTTTGATGAAAATTATTATTGAACAATTTGCCTCTAAAATAGTATCATCCAAATAAACTTCCTGTTTTAATATTTACACTGAATATCATGAACGCGGCCAAGCAAGAGCGAGAGGAGTGAGCGAGGGGGAGGATGTGGGATGGAGTGTCCCCCTCCCACGATGAGCACTTTTTGCATTTTGATGTTGTAAATAGTGCAATTTGATGCAAGTTTATTGCGTGTTTTATCGACTTGAAACAGTCCCACTTGTTTAAGGTATCAGTACATTTTGAAGTAAATTGTTATTGAACAATTTGCCTATAAATGGTATAATCTAAATAAACTTCTAGTAATAATTCTTACACTGATGTCATGAACGCGACCGAGCCCGAGCAAGCGGAACGAGCAAGGGGGGGAGGTTGTGGGAGGGAGTTGTCCCCCTATAAATGGATTATGGAATGACGGTGTGAAACGACAAATTACTGGCAGCAATATCAGGAGAATGGCATAACGACTACATGCGAGCGAGCGGAGCGAGCGAGCTTGAAAATTTTGACATTTTACAGTCCCAAAACTGCCGTTTGTAGCCACATTTTTTTTTTTATTTGGAAATTAGGGGGGGGGGGCACCGGGCGCAACTGCTGGCAATTACAGGCAGCAACATCAGGTGAATAGCATAACGATTAAATGCGAGCGAGCGAAGAGAGCGAGCTCGAAAATTGTGTCATTTTACAGTCCCAAAACTGCCATTTGGAGCCATATTTTGCGCAACTGCCGGCAATTACTGGCAGCAACATCAGGAGAATTGCATGACAATTAAATGCGAGCGAGCGGAGCGAGCGAGCTTGAAAATTTTGACATTTTACAGTAAAAAAAAAACTGCCGTTTGTAGCTGTACTTTTTCGCTTTGGAATTTAAGGGGGGGGGCACATCGACCGCAACTGCTGGCAATTACTGGCAGCAATATCAGGAGAGCATAACGATTACATGCGAGCGAGCGGAACGAGCGAGCTCGAAAATTTTACATTTTACAGTCCAAAAACTGCCGTTCTTAGCCATATTTTTTCGCTTTGGAAATTAAGGGGGGGGGCACCAGGCGGAACTGCTGCCAATTACTGGCAGCAACATCAGGTGAATTGTTGTTGTTATTTCAAAGATCGAAAGAAGAGAAAGAGAGAGAAATGGGGCCCTATACAAATAATTTGCCCCAGACAGCACTTAAACATAAACCAAACATTATAGATCTTAAAGAGATATAAACAAGAATATTAAATGCATACCAAGTCTCCTCGAGGGAGCTCATATCGTCTCCACGAGGGAGCTCATGTTGTCTCCACAAAGGAGCTAATAAAGTCTCCACGAGGGAGCTCATATTGTCTCCATAAAGGAGCTCATTACGTCTCCACGAGGGAGCTCATATGATATTGATGAATACCTCATATTCTTCAGACAAACTCAAATAACTAAACAATACACGCGCGCGTGTACCGCATACTAACTCATCCACGTGCACACACTCAACCACATACACACACCTCCAACCACGCACAGACACACCTATATCGTGGTTCAACCCAAAATAATGTAAAGTATTTAAATAGAGCACACACACAATGATATGTTTTTTACGAAAGAGATAAAATTACTATAACTGTATCATTGTTTCGAAAGAGAGAAGAAAATATATATATATATATACAGTGTTTATATCAAGGAGCTCTAAGGCGTTGATACAGAAAAATATTTGCATATACAGAAAAATATTTCCAGTGTTTATATCAAGGAGCTCTAAGGCGTCGATACAGAAAAATATTTGCAGCAAACAACGGAGAAATATGATACAGATATAATCCTGGAATCAAAGACGTATGAGTATACCTGCGGGCTTCAAGCCCCAGAAAATAAAAAGTACAATTTAGTGCCAGAAAGTGGGAGTCATAACAATCTTCAAAATAAATTCAAACCACAGATTTAAAGTATTAATTAGGTGCAGGCGACTCATACGAAAGGGGGTTAACAAACATTTTAAGTTGTTCTCACCAAAGAAATAATGAAAAATGTATCATTTATAAAATTACACAATAGGTATATGAACGAAAAGATCCCCTGTTCTTGCTAGGGAAACGCCCGCAAGGAACGTAAGACAATATACATGTATATATTTTATATAATAGAGACCCATTGAGGGAGATGCCGGGATCTGCAGCAGCGAGTGACTCCCCAAACCCGCTTGCTGCAGATTCCGGCACCTAGAGGCGAGGTGGACGGATGGAGGCCTCGACGTGACGGCTGACCAAGGTCGGCTTGTTGTCGGAGGGGACCGGAGAGCGATGTCCGCTGCGAATGTCGTGAAGGTCTATTACGCTGAGGATAGGAGAGATTGAAAGTCCTTCCCCTGTGTACTGGGAAGGAGAAAACGAGACTAAATAAAACATAAGTGAGATTTATCACAATCAAGCATGAGAAAAAAAACCGAAACAAACACAAAAACCCACATATCATTGATAAGCAGATATATGCCAACATGACGTGTGTATAGGCAACTCGCAATTATATATGAAGATGTATGATACATGTACATACATCTTCAAGTGCATTCCACAGCAACGTGGGAGACATTATTAATAAACAAGTAATTGATAATAACAATAATGCATAATAACATATGATACGACGACTCACAAAATATCTTGAAATCTACGTTTGCAAAATGATAAAGTACATGTACATTCTGCAAGACTTTGCAAAGTCCATGCTACAGCAAAGTTATGCAATCTTAAATACTGTGATATTTGTTGGTTTCCTTGACATAGGCAATAACTGCGTCCAGAGCTTTGTGATTTGCGAGTAAATCAGAGATGTTTAGCGATTGCTTATGGATAGCACGCATGAGATTTGTACGTTGATTTGTGTGTTGTTTGCAGTGTAATAGATAATGTTCCACGGTTTCCAGTGCATTGCATATTGAGCAAAGACCAGTGGGATGCTTACGGATAATATGATAAAAAGTTGCTAATCTGGCTCTGCCCATGCGGAGTCGGTGAGTTATTATTTCATCACGTCTATTCAGACTTTCAAAGGTGAAGGTGTTTGAGGCACAGGGTTGGATGTTGAAAAGATGGCGTCCTTTCTTGGACGAGCGCCATAACGCGTTCCAAGCGTCAAGACACCTATGTTTAATTACATGTCGTATATCATCAACACTTAGAGGAACACTGATTGTAATGTTCTTACGTAAACTTTGTTTGGCAAGATAATCGGCTTTTTCGTTGCCCGCTAGACCACAGTGAGCTGGTACCCATGCTAAAGTGATGTCACACCCATTCATTACAAGATTTGAGCATTTAAGAAGGACTTCATTGGGAAGGTCAAGGATATTTGAGGTGTGGTTATTCAAAAGTGTCAAGGCACTGAGAGAATCTGAGAAAATAACAGCTCTGAGAGGGGGAGAGGATTCCAGCCATGATAGGGCAAGAAGAATTGCTACCAGTTCTGTACGACAAATTGAGATGGGTGAAACCCTTTCACTTATTTCATGACGATAGTGAGGTACGTAAATTCCGATGCCAGAACAGTTAGTGGAGGGATCATGGGAACCGTCAGTGTAAATTGTCAGGTGGTTTGAATATGTGGTCTTTATGGTTTGAAGAGCAGTTTGATATTGCGCTGAAGGGAGGGCGGTCTTGGGACATGAGCTGTGAAGAGAGAAGTCAATATTGGGATGTTCAATGGACCAAGGGGGACTGGGATGAACATGCATTGGTTGCAGCTTTAGGAAAGTGTCCGTAAGCGGCTTGACTCGGAGAGCGAAAGGAAGTTTGTTTTGTGGCCATTTATTCGAAGAGTATTGCCAGCAGTTGACAATGGCTTTTCGGACGGGGTGAAGTGGGGACAGTGTGTATATGTAGGCGCAGTAATTGAAGGCGGCCCTTTCACGGCGTATATGGAGTGGTGGTTCGTTACATTCTACTTGAAGTGCATGCAGGGCAGTGGATGGTAGCGCGCCGGTGCATATTCGAAGGGCATGGCCCTGTACTGTATCTAGTTTGCTTGAAAGGAGCGGGGATAAAGAACCATAGATTTCACAGGCGTAGTCGAGATGAGGGCGGACTAGAGACCGGTAGAGTAAGAGAAGGATTTGTGTATCGGCGCCCCAGTTTGAACCGGTTAGCGAACGGAGGAGGTTTAACCGTTTGTTGCATTTCATTAAGATGTCTTGAACATGAGGGGACCATGACAAGGAGTAATCAAGGGTAACCCCTAGGTATTTATGAGAAGGGACGACTTCAAGAGGAGCGTTCTGGAGACGAATGCTGAAACCTGTGGGAGAAACTGGGCGAGAGTGAAATATAACCACTTTAGACTTATTAGTAGACAGAGAGAGTCCATACTGTGTCATCCAATCAGAGATGCTATTCACATCGGACTGGAGTTTTGTATTGATGTGACGAAGACTGGTAGAAGAATGCCATAAAGCGATGTCGTCAGCATACATAGACACGTTTGATGCACAATAATGTATAATTTCATCAATAAACAAATTGAATAATTGAGGACTAATGACGCTACCTTGCGGGAGGCCAGCTTGGCATGTACGAATGTCTGAAAGTGTGGAGTTTATTTGCACCTGAAAAGTTCGTGAGTCCAGAAAACTTTGTACCCAGCTTAGAAATCGGCCTCGAAGTCCCACTGAGTAAAGTCTGGAAAGCAGTGCCTGATGATTAATAGAGTCGAAGGCTTGACAAATGTCAAGAAAGATAGCGACCGTATATCCTTTACTGAATAAGGATTTCCTTACTTCGGATTCTAAGCAAAGGAGATTATTGAGAATTCTACGATGTCGGAGGAAAGCAGACTGATGGGAAGAAATTAAATCATATTTATCCATAATGTACGAGAGTCTACGGACAATCATACGTTCCATGAGTTTACATACAATAGGTGTGAGAGAAATTGGGCGGTAGGAGCTGATGGAGTGCTTGTCCTTGCCAGGCTTTAGTATGGGCTTGATAATGGAGTGTTTCCATTGGGGCGGGATCACAGACGTTTCCCAACTCATGTTGATAATCTCTAACAGAGAGCAAAACATATTGTCACTTAAATGGCTTAACAACTGTTTGTTGATTCCATCGCCCCCAGGGGCTGAGTTCTTGGAAGCTTTGATCGCCATTTCGAGCTCTTTGGGAGTGAAAGGAGCGTTGAGAGGAGAATCATTGTCGTGTATATAGGATGGGGGTTGGGAAGTAGGGAGAGGGAGAGTGGGAGTTAAAGAAGGCTTTTGAGAGAAAGCAACTGCCATAGCATTGGCGATACAGTGGGCGTCATGAGTATAAGTATTGTTTATAAGTATGGGTGGGAAGGTACTCCTGGTGTTATTGTTAGACAATAGTTTTACTTTGCACCATACATCTGAGAGTGGGGAAAAACGGTTCAAAGAGTTGCAAAAAGTAGTGAAATGAGAACGTTTGGCTGATATAATGGTGCGCCTGGCTGCAGCATTGAATTGTAGATAAGTGATTAAGTCATCGTAAAGATATGACTTATCAAGCTTGCGTTTGGCACGATGACGGTCGCGGACGGCTCTCGAACAGGCCGCCGACCACCAGGGAAGAGGTGGGCGACAGGTCGGGGTCTGGAGGGGAATAGAAGCATTAGCAGCTTGGGTAATACATTGTAGAAAAAGATCATACAAATCGTAAATATTTGCTGGACGGGAGCTGTGTGAATGATGTAACAATTCTAGTTCACGCTGAAATAATTCCCAATTGGCTCTTCGAAAAGCCCAACGGGGCGGAAGATTGTCATGATTTTGAGAGGAAGCGCTAGGTATGGAAAGTCGCTTTAATGGCAAAGTAAAATGAACACTGCAATATATAAGATAATGATCACTCCCGAGGGAAAACGGGGATACCGACCAGTTACAGTGGGGGGCTAATGACGGAGGAACAAGAGTGAGGTCAATTGATGTGGAAGATCCTCTAGCAATGTCAAAGCGTGTTGCTGAGGAATCGTTAAGTATAACAATATCGTGATCATTGCAAAATTCAAATATGACTTTTCCGTTGAGGTCCATAGTGGTTCCTCCCCATGCAGGATGGTGGGCGTTAAAATCTCCTCCAATGACATAGTATGGCAGGCAGTCGACTGTAAGTGAAAGTAAATCTTGTGTGGACAATCTTTTTATGGGATTGTAAAAATTTATCACAGTGACAGAAACATTTCTATACAGAATATTGACTTTTAAGCCCTCTAGGTGAGGGAAATAATGAACATTGCTGAAATTTACGTCTTGATGAATAAAAATTGCACAGCCACCTCCACGTGATGAGACGCGATTGCGCCACAGAGCAGTATACTTAGGAATTGAGAAATTTGTGTCATCGTGACACCAGGTCTCTTGCACGAGGATAACATGTGGGGGAGAAGGGGAAGAGTAGATGTGTTGAGTCAGCTCCGCGCCATTAGAGGGGAGCCCTCTGGCGTTCCACTGCCAAATAATGAGGCTCAGATCCATTATTGGATCTGGTGTAGGAGTTCGAATATCTTTTCCTGGGAAACGACCACATCGAAGCAAGTGTTTGCAGATTGAACAACTAACATGATTCTCTTGTGGTCAGAATCAGCCGCATGAAGATTGTTGATAACTGTGCTCACAAAGGAGACTAGTTTTTCTACTAGGAGAATGGATGTTGTAGGAGGGAGTTGCCGTTTGTTAGTTTGAGTGGAGGCCGTATTTGTATCTGTGGGGACTGGGAGGCTTCTGTGAACCTGGGCCCTGTCAGTAGCCTGTTGGGGTTGAGTAAATGCATGGGTCACATTCAAAGTGGTAGGATGGGAGCGAGAAGTAGTGGTGGAGGAGGTGGTAGGGTTGGACTTGGAGTTATGAATGGGAGCAGGTATGGTGGATTGAGGAGGAGAATCGGGCACATGAGGACCTGGGAGATGTTGCGGGTCAGATTGATCTGGGTTAGAATTCATAGCCTGGGTGTTGGATTGGGTAACCTGTAGTTTTTTGGCAGCTTCAGCGTAGGAAACATGATTCAAAGTGGAGTAATTTTGCACTTTACGTGCAAGTTTGAACTTTGGGCAACCTGCATATGCCGCGCTATGGGGGCCCCCGCATCGCAGACATTTTGGATTGGATTTGGACGGGCAAGAAGAGAGATCATGGTTTTCTCCACACCTTACACAACGCTGTTTAGATCTACATGTATCTTTTGTGTGACCAAACCTCTGGCAGTGAAAACAGCGAGAAACAGGGGGAACATATACACTTACTGGGAAAGTTTCGTAGCCAATGCACACTGATTCTGGAAGTGAGGGGCAGTCGAAAGAGAGAACAAGTACATTGGTTGGGGTGGGACCATCGTTTGATCGCTTTGAGATGCGCTTAACTTCGGTCACATCCTGGCCCGCCAGCGCCTCCTTGATGTCTTGTTCCGTTAACTCGGGCGAGACGCGTTTGATGACACCTTTTAGAACAGGAGAGAATGACTTGTCGTTAGTGACACGAATTGGGGTTTTGCAGAATTCATTCAGTTCCATAAGAGTACGAACCTGTTTAGGATTGAAACATTTGATAGTGAAGGATTTTTGTTTGCGTTGGACTTGAGACACTTTTCCTACTAGCTTGTTTATTTCACGTGCGATCTGGATGGGGTTGATGAGAGTAATGTTTTTGACTGTGCCAATGATAGTTACACGCGGGTTGAAGGGAGGACGTGTGGGTGTGTGAAACAGATCAGATTCGTCATCGGAGTAAGGTTGGGAATTCGGTCGTTGTCTTTTTCTTGAAACTTCAGTAAAGCCAGTGTCGCGGCTAGGAATCGGAGTGGGGTCAGGTTCCATTTCTGAGAGGTTGTTGGGGTTTTCTTCGGAGTCATTAGCGGGAACAGTGAGGGGAGGGACGTCCTGAATTCCAGACACGGCCGCCATTGTGACGGCCATGTAGGGAGAGGATCGAGTGGGGATAAACAATAAAGTGGGGCAGGGAGAGGCGAAATGAATAAAAGGGAAAAGGAGGACTAAAGGCGCACCGGACCGAATACGAAGAAAAGGAAAAAACCAGGCAATGACAAGAGAGACCAAGCGATAAGGAACTCTAAAGAAAGTCTGAGGCCTCTCAGTTATAAAGTAAATAGGTCGGATAGTATAGAACAAAGGGAATTACAAAAGAGAACGCGTGTATAGAGGAGGTGAGAAACAAAATGGCAGCTACATGTAGCTACACACTATAGCTTTGGCAACGTGCAGCGACCGAACACTGCAGTTTACACAAGTATACACAGAATCAGATGTAATTTTGACACCTGGGTGTAAATACACAGTGGATATATAATAACACAGTAACAGACAGATAATACTTTCCTTTCACAAATAAACTACAGGTGAAGTCAATCAAAGATATAGATATATGGATAATACTAATAGTGGATACTATAACTCAAAACACAGGAAAATAGGCCTACACATCTAAGACAAATAGAAAAATAATAATTAGACAATATACTGTTCGCTACAATGAATGATAAATGATCTTACGAAGTATATAACATCAACACAACAAAGTAGTAAAGTAAGTGATAACATGTATAAATCACGGTAACTCAAACTGTATAGGGCGGAAGCTAAAGAGCAGCGGACGTGCACGCACTGCGACAGACTGTGCAAAGCAGTGCTTGACTGCCGTGAGTCGAACAACTTACGATGATATGCGTTGTCCTTTGGGTTCAGATCCGCAGTCAAATTTCAAAACAAGTTCAGCAGAAATGTGTCACTTAAGGATCGAATAAATGAAAAACAGGCTCACTCATATGATCAAGAAGAACAAACAATATTAATCAAAGCTGAAAGGCAGAAAATAGATGTAAAATTCGGTTAATAGTACAAGTAGAACAGCGAGAGCACCACGGCACGTCCGCACCCTTCGACCTGCAAGAATAGAATGTGAATAGGTGAATTGCATAACGTTTAAATGCGAGTGAGCGAAGAGAGCGAGCTTGAAAATTTTACATTTTACAGTCCAAAAACTGCCGTTCTTAGCCATATTTTTTCGCTTTGGAAATTAAGGGGGGGGGGCACCGGGCGGAACTGCTGCCAATTACTGGCAGCAACATCAGGTGAATTGCATAACGATTAGATGCGAGTGAGCGAAGAGAGCGAGCTTGAAAATTTTACATTTTACAGTCCAAAAACTGCAGTTCTTAGCCATATTTTTTCGCTTTGGAAATCAAGGGGGGGCGCACCGGGCGCAATTGCTGGCAATTACTGGCAGCAACATCAGGTGAACTGCATAACGATTAAATGCGAACGAGCGAAGAGAGCGAGCTTGAAAATTTTACATTTTACAGTCCAAAAACTGCAGTTCTTAGCCATATTTTTTCGCTTTGGAAATCAAGGGGGGGCGCACCGGGCGCAACTGCTGGCAATTACTGGCAGCAACATCAGGTGAACTGCAAAACGATTCAATGCGAGCGGAGAGAGCGAGCTTGAAAATTTTGACATTTTACAGTAAAAAACTGCCGTTTGTAGCTATATTTTTTCGCTTTGGAAATTAAGGGGGGGGGGCGCACCGGGCGCAACTGCTGACAATTACTGGCAGTAACATCAGAAGAATTGCATAAAGACTAAATGCGAGCGAGCTTGAAAATTTTGACATTTTACAGTCCCAAAACTGCCGTTTGAAGCTATATCTGTTTTTTGCTTTAGAAATTAAGGGGGACGCACCGGGCACAACTGTTGGCAATTACTGGCAGCAATATCAAGAGAATTTAGATGCGAGCGAGCGGAGCGAGCGAGCTTGAAAATTGTGACATTTTACAATCCCCAAACTGCCGTTTAGGTATATTTTTTCGCTTTGGAAATTAAGGGGGGGCGCACCTGGCGCAACTGCCGGCAATTACTGGCAGCAACTTCAGGAGAATAGCATTACGACTAAATGCGAGCGAGCGGAGCGAGTGAGCTTGGAAATTTTGACATTTTACAGTCCAAAAACTGCCGTTTGAAGCTATATTTTTTCGCTTTGGAAATTAAGAGGGGGGGGGGGGACGCCCGATGCGCCCCTCCCCCTGGATCCGCCACTGTTAGTCAAGGGTGTCGGTTAATGTCCATGACTGGGGGAGGTATGACCAGCGAGGTGGCGTCGAAGTGACCAAGCGGGGGAAGGATGTCCAAAATCTGCACTTTAGAGCATCCCCTGCTCCGTATCGTACGGATGTACAGTACGGTCGATAAAACAGAATACTAGTAGATATGTATAAAATCATTGCTGCCAGAACCAGGGGTGCGAATTGTTTTTACCCACGAATTTTTTATTTCTTTTTTTGGTCCCTGGTGCAAAAATATTAAAAAAAAAAATAGAAAAGAATAATTATTTAGCGTCCGGCGTTGAGGTCGCTCGCAGACTGATTTTTTTTTTTTTTTTTTTAAGGATCTGAAGGGGGGTGCGTTCGCACCCAACGCACCCCCCCCCCCCCCCCCTGGTGACGCCCATGTAAGGGTCAAGGGGTCACCGTCGTTATGGCAATCTCTGTCGTTATCCATGAAAGGGCATTTTTTGTTATTCCACTCATTGTTGTTCCCTCTAATGCAAACTGCAGTCGCAATTCACAGTTATCGGTGCATGAACGGTAGGCCTAGAGACGGGTCCATCTGATTCTTCTCCCCCCCCCCCCCCTTTATTTGATGATAAAAAGTGCATTCCTACCAATGACGGTCGCCCACCACTTCACCCGTTTTTTTCATCGCAATGCAATATTATGTACAATGGCATATGCATCGATACGGATCAAGTGACTTCATTCCGGTGTAAGCTCTACCTATACCTCAGCACTATCATTACTAGTATACAGTGTGTAGGCCCTACTGGTAATTTCGGTCTGGTTCATCCCGTCTGGAATTTTGCACGGCTAGTCATTCACTGAAGTAACCAAACGACATAATTCATGTTGGTGAATTTTAACTCGCCCCATCGTGATCACGCACTCGCTGACAGGAGCTAAAGGTATGTGACTGTTTAACCTAGCTTTATAGTATATCGGCAATGCATTATAGAGTTAAGGAACTAAATACAGTTACGACCTCAAATACCTGACATTTTAGAGTACCGAGTACATACATCCCTTATATTCGCACACAAGTTAAGTTCTCGATGATGAACTTACATTGATCATATTTCATAATAGCTGCAATAAGGAATTTAGGGGCCACACGTTGTCATGAAATTAAAATGACACTTCTTGATATTTAAGGTAACAGAAATGTATTTTCTAACGTGCAGACCTCTCAAAGATGCCACTGCGAACAAACAACGCCCATTATAAGGTATGAAATCATTATAAGAAATCGAATCATAACCAATCCACGACGTGCTTGCCTCTCCTTCCTGTACATACGATTGCACGTACGCCTAGGGGGCCGTTAGGTAAGCTTTTACATGATCATGTTTTCAAAATTTAAACAAGGGACGGCCTTCATTTAAGCTATAAGGACATAATAATTTTTAACGATCTCTGCATGCGAAATTTGATCATGCCTATGTTATACACACCCTACATTGAAATAAGATGGAAAAAAAACGCTTTTTCACTCCTCTGACTCTGAGCAAAATGAAAATTATTTTATTGCATCAAAACCATTCGTCTTAAGTTAATGATGGGTATGTGGGTGAAAAAAAAAATTGTCTTTGGCGTTTTTGGCGGAAGTATCACTATCTGATCATGGAGCTACAAGAATATGTTTATCAAGCACACAAAGTTGTTTAACACTCCATGTGCCACCGTCGCACACCCGACTCAGTCAGTGGCGTCCCAAATTCGCATATTTTGCTCAATAATGCACAAACCCACCTAAACCGATCAAATCGCCAAATGCCTCACCCTTGAGCAATTTAATTATTCAAAATGGCGTCCAACGTGGCCTCCGCGCAGCCCTACACACAGAGAAATTAGGGTTCTATTAGGGTTCTTATTTTCACCCTACGAGCAAATCTAACTAAGTGGCACCTTAAAGGGTTCGGGATGGATGTAGGGGTGCAAATCCGAACCCTAAAGGGAGCCGAGTCTTAAGGGTTCGAATTTGGAACCATTCCATAGTCTTTCCCGAAAGCTGACATGTGGGTGTTGAACGGTGTTTGCTTGAAATGCCACACTATTTTTGGATATTATCGTATATTTTTATTTGAAAATATAACTACACGTTGTTAAAGAGTAACAGTGTCATCAGTAATACTGTAATAAAAAAATTACTACTTGAATTAAACAATTGTTTTTTCTTCTGGCACCGGGATCAAGAATATCATTTCAATGACGTTATCATACAGTACACGTATTATGCGTGCACGCGTGGACCGTTGAGCACTTGGTCAATGGCAAAGCTAAAATCGCATGCGCACGCCACGCCGTTGGTCGTGCGGTATACGTACATACGTGCATACTACTGACGTTCCTCGTTTGAAATGGACAGACGACCGTGAGGTTGGGATGATGAATTAATCTTTTTGATGAGCCAAACGTTGTGAGTAGATAATTGTACTGTAATTCCGTTGAAAATATTTCACAGTAATCGATGATGATATGTGTGAATTATGCTCATAGAATGCTGAGTGGTGAAAACTGATGCGAAAGAGTTGTATCGAGGTACATGTGTACTTACATGTCAGAAGTGCCATCATACATACAGTAAAGCATAGCGAATAAGTCAATGAAAGTGCACGGTAATACGGAAAGCCTCAACCAAGGTACTAACTACGACCAACAGCCCCATACGCATAGCGTAATTACGCTATGCGTATGGGGCTGCTGGACGCAGTTACCAAGGTACGTACGTAAATAGGTGACCGGATATAGTCGCATCATTTTCGTTAATGGGAATTATTACGTTTGAGCCGAGTTGAGGCTCAGTTGAATATTGGTTTCTGTGAAGTTGACAGAAAGAACGATGTAGGCATGTATGATGTGCCTAATGAAGAAAAATGGTGTTCCTGGTTCATTTAGGAGAATTTAAGACATGTATGAAGATTGAAGTCAGAAAATTTAGGTTGGCCTTGACTCCTTGTTGTCTATCAATGAAAATAGAATGTGTGTTATAAATTAGCAATGCCATAGTCACAGAGCATAAGCAATGATACACGATAATATGTGAATTTAGATAATATCTACTGGAGAAGTAGCATGTGCTAGACATGACATAAATAAAAAAAAAATAAATACAAAAATAAGTCACACAAACAAGGTATGTAAACGGTAAATTACTTCAGAAGTGCAACTACTTGTCTTGATCCCATACTTTAGCAGGTAGATATTCCAATATTGATTGTATGTTGAACTTTGTTTTATTCAATTACAGGTTGAACCTTGCTGATCCATGCTGATGCATGGTGTTAGCTTGGTCTCATACTGGGCCAAAGGGACCTGTGTTTGATTGATTATTTATCATCGAGTTCACTATGCATCAAGTTCAATAATGGTCTTCAGGATGAGTGATCCAGGTCAACCTCGAGAGACTGGTGAGCCATATAGGATGCCAGAGCTGAAGATGGAAGATGTTCAGGATGTCAATCCTGGTTCCTCGTTGAGTCAGTGTGGAAGCCATGCCAGTTCTTCTGAGAGTGATGGCCAGAAGGGCATACTATTTGGCAGCTGAAGCAGCTGCTATAGAAACGCATCAAAAACTAGAGCTCGAGGAGTTTCGACTTATGCAGCGTAAGATGAGATTAGCTATGAAGACCAAGCTACAGGTTGCTGAAGCAGAGGAGCAGATATACCTTGACTACGAGAACAAGAAGTTGGGAGTCGGCTTTCCTGTGAAAGCAGAGGATGAAACCTTGCTGTACCCAACTGAATGCGCCAACCAACCAATACACACGAGTACACCGATTTCCCTGACAAGAGAAGTAGCAAAAAAGTTATTTTTAAATTTTCTTTGACTTTTAGCAGATATAGTCCTAAAGCCAATAAGATCATCAGCATCATGTAGTATCCCTGAACCAGGTTTGATGAAAGCCCATCAATTTTTCCGTAGATACATCCGCACAGACCGGGAGACAGACAGGCAACCTGAAAACATATGCCTCCGGCACCATTCAGGGCGGAGGCATAATAATGAGACTCCTATATCATATGTCATGTATGTTTAAAGATAATATGAAGTTTTGGTACCTTTACAAAGTTTCCCTGAGATTGCCTTGTCTTAGTTTGTGTTTCAGGTTAAAGTACCTTTCATATAACCAACACAGTGAGACTTACTCGCCCCAAAGTGCTCTCATATCTTAGTAATCATGCAATAATGGTTTCGGATATTATCGACGCTGTACAACGTCAATAAATACTAACGGCTCGTTCGAATCGTTCGAATCTTTATATAGCTCCCTCAACGATCATTCTGCGTGTAACTCGTGAGAACCGGATCGCCAGCACAGAACTTGTGTAGAGTTCTGTGACCGCCAGTTATCCGGGCAGTGCCGCAGCGCTAACACTCCTCTGAAGCTGTTTGTGCGATGCGGTAATGCGTGCATGCATGCGAGCGGTATGTACAGTGCCGACAATGCGTGATCACAGATTATGGTACATGAGGCGAGGATGTACGACTTGTGTGTACTAGGACTAGTAGTATGGTACACGAAGACGGGTTTGACATAGAGCAGCCATTGCAGGAGGGAAACAAAAACAAATACGAAGACCATAAACAGTGGTCAATCCTGCCGGAGGGGAAAAAAAGACGAGTATAGCTGCGGCAACTTTGAGGCGATCAGATATGCATCAGTATACTTTGTATACTACTAGGCGCTGCGTTTTACTCACCACCGGCCACCCTGGTTAGATCGAGGCTCGTTATGCAGCGAAGCACGGATTATACATACAGATTGTACGCGCACACAACTTGACAACACTGCGGTGGTGAGAAGTGACTTGCTGTGCTGCCAAATAAGACAGTAGTTCCTACATGATATTTTAATGTAGTTAGATATTTTTAATATTGTCTGAATTCATATGTTGGTAAACTCTCGTGATTTTAGAGGCTCCACCACAGTGCTAGACTATCACGCGGACTTGCTATGAGATAGATGACATCGACCTTGTAAGCAGCCTTAGCATGCCCTGTTCAGCAGTCGATCGTTTTACCAGGGAGGTGGTTTACCGGGGAGACGGGAACTCTCTATTCATTCAGTACTGTACATGAAGGAAGACATTACCTCAACCAGCTCCCAGCCCGACCAGATGCATGCATGAATGCAATACCCGCTCGCGCTGGTTTACGTTTGGAACAGCAACACACACACACACACACACACACACACACTCACATACACACACTCACATACACACACAGTACACACACACACACACACACATACTCACAAGCACACTGACACCAGGGAGTGTTCCAGTCCACCTGTCTTGACACGGGTACAGAAATAGATCGAACGTTTATTGACCTTGAGTCGGGTCAGACTCACAAAAAAAGAGGAAGAAGAAACCACGCCAGAGATGGAGTGATCAGATTGCAGGGAGAGAGAGAGAGAGAGAGGAAGAGGGAAAGACACATTTTCACAAACCTGCCTCGTTATGACGCAATCGTGGAGAACAGTGCCAGTAGCTCCATGATACAGTCGAGGATGGAATCAGAGCTTGAAGCTCCTTGATGGAATAAAGCCCATCCCATACTCACGACTATAGGACTGACAGAAGTTACGTTCAGACGGGAGCCCTTAACCTCGAAGTTAGGAAACTTCGAGGTTAGAGCTTGTAGTTAGGGACCGTGAAGACGCACTCGTAGTTAGGAAACCTCGAGGTTTGCTCGATGTTTCGAGCCACGAGAAATCTTATGGTTAGCGCTCTAACCACGAGCCGCGGGGGGTCCCCACTCGTAGTTAAGCACCGTGTGGACACAAAAAACAACGAACTCGAAGTTAAGAGTGACCTCGCCGTAAACTCCAGCCCCCACAATTTCCCTCTGCTTCCGGGTCAACCTCCCAAACGTACACCACAAATACACTACACGTGAAAAACCTATGACGCACGACACAACAACATCATCTTTTCTTCCCATGCGCTTGATCTCTGAAACTGAACACGTCGAACTCGCTACTGTATTCTATATTCTTCTCCGACGCTAAAAAAAATGTTTTCGACGAATATCTTCATAAAGGCATAAAGTCATCAGTGCAGTGCTATCTCTGCATACCATGACAGAGGAAAAGAGTACCTGTAAGCGAGTCCGACAGGGTTGGACTAAAGAATAAATAGACGCCTTGTTAGCAGTGTGGGCTGAAACTTCCGGTTTTGTGGTTTTAACATCGAGTGGGACCCACTCGTAGTTACGGGGGGGGGGGGGGCAGAAGCTTAACCTCGAGGTTTCGTAACCTCGAGGTTAAGATTCGTCGTGTGGACACACGTCGTAGTTAGGGGGCAAGAGCTAAACCTCGAGGTTTCCTAACCTCGAGGTTAGGGCCTGCCGTCTGAACGTAACTAGAGTTTGGATCCTGAACAAGTCACAGCAGCTTCAGCATAAACGAGTTGTTTTTTGTTTTGTTTTGTTTTTTCAAATCCAAAGTCGGTCAGTCATAGTCGTGAGTCGTATTCCAATAGTGTGCGGCGGGCTTAGGATATGTAGGTCACTCTTTGGCCTTTAGTTCGGCCTGCACTAATTTATTCATTCATTTATTTTATTTTATTTTTTTTTTTGTATTTCAAAGTTACGTTGGTGTTTTCATTATGCAGATGGTGCATTATAGTAGGCCTATGATAAGTGGCCTATTGGCCCCAAAACATGATTTTAGACTGAAAATAATCCGAGTTACGTGTTTTTTTTATTGTTTTTTTTTTACATACAGATTATATTCAGATTGACAGTGTAAATCATTAATCGATTGATTTTCAAGGAAAATGGACTTACCGGATTATTTTTTTCTTTCGAACACGCTCTTCTTCCTTCAGAGAAACACAAAACCTCCACATTCAACTCCAAAGGGAGGAAAATCAAGCTGCGCATACCGAGGTTGAGGTAACATAAGTAAATCCAAGTTCTGTGAGTTTCAGAGGAATATCGCAAGATCTTGTGGGTGGTATACTAGTACTTTAGTAAGCTTCAGTTTGATTGTAGTTATGAACTACCTATTTACGACGCCAGTGTAGCCACGGGTATGAGCATGTCGCTGTAATAATATTGTGCGACACAACAGAAGCCTGCAACATTGTGTGCGACATCCTCGAGAATTGGCGACATGCATGTTCTAACTATATAAGTATTATCAAATTTGTGAAAAACACGTGTAAAACTTGTGGGACGACAAACTCATATGTTGGCTGAACTCTATTTTATTTTTTTTTAAGAATATTTTATTCTCCATCAATGGTATTTCGTTTATGCATCGATACAAGGTACTCCATCATCTCTTTATTGTTTTAGGGGGTTTCGTGTTGACAAAGTCGAGTATTTGGCTGCAAAAATTGCGGTGAGCTACCTGTGGTGTATGGCTGGTGCGTGTTCCACGTGTTTATAGGGCATAGTGAAAATTCAAGGAAAAAAAACCTACAACCCAAACGAATTGAAACAGAACGCGCAGTGGTACGGGGAAAAGACACTGCGTGCGAACATCTTCTTTAAAAAAAAAAAAAATGTCGCTACGGCGACAGGTGTATGCCTCCGCAATAATGCAGGTCTATAGTACAATGTCTTGACCATGTGTGATGACAGTTTCACACAATTGGCAAGATATTAAAATGACAGGTTTGCCACAAATGTGCTGAATGTTCACTTTCCTAGAACTATCAATTGGATGAATGATTAAAACGTCAGAGTGCAGGTATTTGGGGGAACTGATGATTTTTACTGGACTTTTGACCCTTTTATAAGTTTATGCATTGAGTAATTTTCAAGGTATTGAGAAAAAATATAAATTCAGTATCAAATGGTAAAATAGTATTATCTAAACCTGGCCTTTGACCTTTGACCTCACAGTTCCAAAGAGAATCACTGTTAGGTAGAACATGCATAAATATGTAAGTTTCATGATAATACCTTGAGTTACTTTTGAGATATGGAGGAAGAAGTGCAATTTAGCACTTTCACTTGACCTTTGACCTTTTGGCACGAAACTTCCCGCAGAATATATATTGGGTTATACATGCATACATCAAGTTAAAAAAATCCTTCAGGCATTGCATAAATATAAGAAAAGTAGTGATATTTTGAGGAGTTGACCTTGAACTTTGACCCCTGACCTTTGACCCATGACCCACAACTTCCCTAGATAATCACTGCCCATCGGTTCATATATATACTAAGTTCCATGAAGATACCTTGAACCATTTGCGAGATATGGAGAAAAACATGAAATTTCAACCTTTTTTCACAAAATAACCTGTGACCTTTGACCTTTGACCCCGTGACCCTAAAATCCAAACAAAGTATTATCCCCCACGATATACCCTCATACCAAGTTTGATGCAAAACCACCTCACGGTTCTTGAGATATTGACAAAAACAAAACGGGACGGACGTACGGACGGACGTACGGACGGACGGACGCCCCGAAAACAATGCCTCCGGCCACTTCGTTGGCGGAGAAAAGAGAAAAGAGCAAAATCCCACGATAGCAAGGTGCCACAGACTTGGCAAAGAGGGGGGGGAGGGGGAGGGGGAGGGGGAGGGGGGAGGGCGGGGGGTAAACCACAAATCCGCGCGGTGGCGCATTCCTGCTGAGGTCATAAACAGTCTGGGGCCTGCGGGAATGAAAAGGATGTTTCGAAGCGAGCTCAAGTCGAAGACTCCGGGGAAGACCACTGGCAGGATTGCAATCGTTACCTGATTCTACATTTCTTTCAATCAATTGACGTAAAATAATGTCATTTTTTCTATTTTCTTTATATCTTTCCTGAAATATATCCCACTGCCCTCCAAAGGGGGAAGATTCTCTATCATTATTCTTTCTTTTCTGACGGTGACTCAGAGGTGCTTGATTATAAAAAGGGAAAATCATGTTACTGTTCGTCACTCTGCAAGTTCGTTGTTCTGAGAGAGAAACACTTTCGTTATTTTTATGGTTCCTTGATTCGAACACGGGTGTTCGTTCATCCTGAAACGAAATAAATTTCGTACCACGTATAGGACCTAATTCGTTTTCAGAATAAAAATGTTCGGATTATAACTAACGCCTTCATATTCGGAGCAACAAATGGATCTGGAACAGGAATTTGGGGACCCGGATTGACGAACCTTATACATGACGTGTACTTATCCCCCAAAGTAATGGATACCGTGCAAAGAAATTAACGATGTCAAAAAGGGAGATTAGTTTCCCGCCAATTCCCCCTTCCGTCAATACTAAGGCTCCTACTTCGGAAGTATAGGTCTGTCTCTCGTTGCTCGATAAAGAAAAAGAAAAAGAAATGAACAACGTCAAAATAAACAAGAACAGAATAAACGCATGTTCGCCTATCGTGGGGCATCTATGCAATACTGTTACCTTGGATGATATCCTCACCCTCACCATCGTGTAATTCCTATATAAGAAAGCAATTAATAATTATGTTTTGCACTGGATGTTATGAAAATGTATGTGATCTGGTATCCCGACGTAATGTAAATGATTATGTTACATGAAGAGGGCTGTTCGTGGGTGGTATTCGAATACTGTTTTGTATAATTATGATTTCGTTATGTGTAGATTATGTGCGTATAATAAGAGTTTCATTTTAAATGGAGTTTCAATCAATTTTATTATTCATGTCAAATTGGATTCCTCGGAAGACCATCACGACCATGAATGCCGAGTTGCGAGCAGGGCAATCCATACGTTTACCTTTGGTTATAATACCATGTTATTATAGTTGAAATGTATCATTGTTACCTTGGGACTTTACGGTGAATCATTTATTAACAGACAATCAAATATCTCCCACTGCCCAAGGGGAAACATATCAAACTAAGAATGACATTCATTTTTGCTTTTAAGATTTCCCCTCCCGTCTGACAATAATTTTCTGAAACATCCACCAGTGCCGGATGTAGAATGTTTATTCCGAAGGTGATATCCGACAATGAAGTACAAAGGCTTGATACTCCGATGAATTAGAATCACAAGCTTACGCAATGCTATTTTACGAAGAACACTCTTCGGATATATGTTGAAGATTAGTGCCTAAACATTACCTATAAACCAAAACAATCGTAGCATATGTATACTAGCTAGGCCTTCTAAATAACCAATAAAACATTTAAACGAATTAATAATTGCCTATAAATAATCGGCAGCACCCCTCAAGTATTTCAAGAAACAACTATATGTCTTGTGCAAAACAATTCCTGCATATTTTTTGAATGTGGCAAGATATAATGCGAACATGAGATTGTGAGTTATAAGAACAATTTCAATATTGAGCTGAGTTCAGCAGATGTCATAAAATATCTTCGGATCTCGTTCATGAGGACATGCCAGCAGAATTTGGGTAAATGAAATGCAGCCATTTCCACTGGAACTAATGGTAGATCAATGTTATTGCCGTATCCTTGGAGTAAAATGTCGCCGGGGCGCGGGACAATTCATTGTGGTGTCTTCGAAGGAAACATCACCGGAGCAAGTGTTGGTGGTTCAGTCGTCGGCGGAGCAATCATTGTCGACGGAGCAGATGTCGTTGGGGTGATGTTGTGGAGCACATTCTCGCGGAGCGAATTAATGTCAGTGGAGCATAAAGACTGACCTCTCTTTGATACATACGTATACTCATGGACACAAAAGAAACATTAGCCAATGGTATAAAGGGTATAGTGGTCGGACATTTCCATCGCCTTGATGTTACCATTTTGCAAAGAATCTACAAATTTTAGTAACATACATTCACCAAAATTAATGTCATACCGTACATTTCTGGATGCTGAAAATAATTAGAAGCTGACCTATTTCACTCAGCGTGACAAAGGTGAAAAGTTTACGTTTTCTCTGTTGTTCCGGATTAAAGAAAAACAAAATAACGTCACCATGATTAATTTCCTATTATGACAATGTGTGGGAAGGGATAATGTGTTATTCATATTTTTTGCGGTACATCAATGATCATTGATGCGACTTGACTTGACATCATCTTGAAGTTCATCAGGACGTGTTTCCAGTGACGTTCATTTACTGGTGCTATATAGGGACAGCATGTCATGTTTTTACGGAGCGTTGTTCAATCTGTTAAAAACAATATAAAAAACATACATAACGATATGTGCACAGGAAATTACAATCCTCTGATAATTTATGACAATAATAATGAGATGTGATGTTTATGGCTTATTTGCAATACATTGCACTCCCGTTACAACGAACACGGTAATAACGAAGCAAAACTTCTGTTCCCAAAATGTTCGCCATTAAAGTCTGTGTTAAAAAAATTCGCTTATAACGAACACGTTTATAGCGAAATTTTCGTTATAACGAAGTCTTTTCCGAGCGCCACTGACAAAGAAAAACAAAAGAAATGTGCTCTGTTATAACGAAATGCGGATCGCTTCCGAAAATACGTAGCGGAACAAGCATTTATAGCGTCTCTGCGTGGGCGAATGCTTCACAATACTGCGTTTTCGATCCGTGTGTCACGCACAAGTTTTCGAGGAGAACTTGCATTATTGTTAAACAATCTGACAATAATCTGAAATTGAGTAAGGTTCCTTATTACAAAACACAAAGATTCTGATACACCTAAATGTCCGTTAGTTCGGAAATGAAACAGTGTTTGTTCACGAACATTTTGGCGTTATTCCAAAGATTCGTTATTCCGAAAAAAAAATAAAAATATGGTTCTTATTACGACGGTGCGTTTGTCCGAAAATGATAGGAATTCCAAACATTCATTGATTGGAACATTAAAAAAACAACAACCTAAAACAACAACAAAACAAAAAAAAACCCAAAAACAAACAAACAAACAAAAAACGTTTCGTTAATCCAGAAAAGAAAAGGTAAGTCCACTAACAAATCTTAGGAATTGCAAACCTTATAATCGTCTTATAAGAAAACTGAACCTTCGAAATACGTAACCTGTGTCATTTTTTTTTTAATTAACAAACCTTCCACGGAATGACAAACTTTATTACATTTTCGGATTAAAAAACCTTCGCAACAACGAACCTTCGGAATAGTGATCCTTTCTCAGTTAGTAAATTACAAACCTTTGGAATGACGAACCTGATCATTTTAATTTCCGATCGACGAACCTTCGGACATTACAAACAACTTTATGCTCTCTTTTAATTGTAATATTCAAACGAAATTTAAAAGGTCCCATTCCATTTTACATAGCTTTCCAGTGTATTCAGCAAACAGAACATCATAATTTATATGCGTGGTTTCCTTGTTTTCGTTTAATATTGTATTTGTTCGGTTATAACGAAACTTCGTTATAACGAAAGAAAACTGCCCCCATGCCCCCTATAGGGTATAGTTAGTTCTCTTTTCTTTTAAAATGTATATCATCAAGGTTCTGCAGTGACCACGGGTATATTATTTTTTGATATTTGTTTTTAGGAAGGAAACAACCCCGTAACGAGGGGGCATTGGTGGCACGAGAAACTGAAGGGGAAAAAATGCATGGGGGAGCCTTTTTTTCCTATTCAGCCGATTAATCCCGAGTGGGGCACCAGAAAGAAATAAAAAAGAAAGGATGCAATATATATATCTTATATATATATATATATATATATATATATATATATATATATACGTGTGATACATACCTGATGGCATACGTGTAGAGCTGTCCACCGTTGCTTGTTATACCGGTCGAACACGAAGCCACCTCGATCACTACTGATTATAGCTTACTATAACACGAAGCCCCCTCGATCTCCATTGGGATTGTGTTATGTGAAAGAGATTGCATAAGATTATGCTCTTGTCATGACATTTGTCATCATGAAAAAAGGGAAAAGACGGTCGCACAATCACAGATGGAAGAGGTCTTTGATTTGCTTTGTTGTTGTTGTTGTTGACAAAATTGTCTCACAGAATCACCTGATAAGCAAACAAACCAGTCCTCTTCACATTAATTTTTTTCTGCCAATTCTCTCCACAAAATTGGCCGCTAAGCAAAAACAACAACAACAAAAAATAATAATAATACAAACAGAACCAGCACATGACTGTGGTAATCAATTCCATCAAATCACCTGCCCAAACAACAAGCAAACATGTTATACATAAAACGCATATTAGGCCCTACTAATTGTAAAAACAAACAGTCAGTAAAACAACTAGAAAACATAACATTTCGGAATACGTCTTTCTTGGTCAATCAGGCCTGCGCATACTACGCTACGAAAAAAAAAAATAAGAAAAAAATGTCCGGCATAAAATGCTACATGCCAAGCGTCAATATCCATGATAGGCCTATGCCTACTCTGATGGCAACGTTGACCATGTAGATAATCGTCATTAACAATCGGATTTTCTATATTATGTTAGTTAGCGATTTTTTTTTCTTTTTGACTAGACAGCCCATTCATTGTCAGAATGAGCAAAAGAAAAAAAAAAGGCTGTGAAGACTTTTTAAAAAAATAATTTCTTTCATTTTTTTGTTTAAATCTTGACCTGACAGCACATTATGTCGAGAGAAGTGTTTTTCTTCGATAAGCATATAAACATGGCAATTGAACATTATTCTAGAAGAACGCTACATGTATACCATCTTGCAGCACAGTTCCATTACACACTCTTTGACTGCACACAGTACACAGGTACCACGTGAATGGAGCAATGAAGCAAAAACAAACAAAAACGAAAACAAAAACCCGAAAACAATAATAATCTAAACAGGATTAGCATTTCTGTACAATCTGTCGACAAATCATCTGCTCAAACAAAAAACATTGTCGCGTTCTGCACAAAACGCATATAGGCCCTACTAAATCTGTAAAACAACAACAACAAAATAAATAACCCGAACCTTTCGGAATCCATATAATTCTTTGACACTCAGACCTATGCTATTTACGCTAAGAAAAAATGGACAAATGGAAAAATGTCAAGCATAAATGCTACGTTGCAACTGATATACGTCGATGTAGGGCAATTTGTCAATCAGCTGCAATGAAAACATCTCGACGGAAGAATTTCATGAATTTGAATAAAATTAATGCTTCGTGCCAAGCGTCATGTACTGCACCAACTCTGGCAACGTATAGTGTATAGACGATCATCAGTAACAACCGAGCTGGGTTTGTTTTTGTTGTTGTTGGTTTGTTGTTGATGTTTTAGTTAGGTTTAGTCGGCGATTGTTTTCTTTTTTTACTTGACAGCTGATTTATCGACATAATCGGCCAAAAAAAGGAAAAAAAGTGCAGACAATTTTTGATTTCAAACAACAAAACCCAAAATAATATTAATAGTAATCAAAACAGGATTAGTGGTCATCAATATTATTCTGTCAACAGATCGCCTGACAAAACAAAACAAAACAAAACGAAAACACAATTAAACACGTCTTCCATAAAACGCATATAGGCCCAACTAATTTGAAAAACAATCAGTAAAAGTACGCTGAGAAAAAAAGAAGAAGAAAAGGAATGAAATTAAGAAAGAAATGCTCAGCATATACAGGCTGAAGCGTCAACTATGGCAACGTTGACCGTGTGTAGATCATCAAGCTGTTTTTACTTCTGTAGGTTTAGTTGACGATATTTAGTGCATTTTTTTTTATTGGACTGCTCATTTAGGCTATGGACAGAGTTGGCAAAAACGATGCAAAGATTGTTATTGATTTTTTGATTTGGCTTGTCAGCACTTACGGCGAGAGAATTGCTTTTCTTTCATCACAAATGATATAGTGTAAAAACCATGGCAAATTGAACAAGACCCTGTCGCCATTACACGCCGGCCGCAGTAACTACGCACAGAACACAGGTAGGCCCTACCATGCTGGACAAACAAATCAAAAAAAAAAAAAAAAAACCCTAAAACGACAATAACACAAACAGGATTAGCAAATTTGGTTGTCAGTTCTCTCGACAAATCACCTGACCAACAACAAACATGTCCTACAATCGCAAAACGTATCTCAATAGGCCCCACTAATTTGAAAATTACAAACAATCAGTAAAAAAAAAAAAACAAACAGAAAAAAAGCAAAACAAAAATCCTTTCGATTTCGGATTATGTCTTTCTCTGACAATCAGGCCTATGCAACTAAAAAAATAAATAAAAAAATTAAAATTAGAAATGAACAGCATGTGGTACGTGCGGAAGCGTCAACATCTACCGACTGCATGGCAACTTTGGCTGTGTAGATGATCATCAGTAATAAATACATGAGAGCTGTTGTTCTTTCTTAGGTTTACTTGGCATTTTTTCTTTACTTGATTGTGTGATCATGTATCGTCACTAACAAAAGGATCGTTTCCCTCATTTCAGTCTTGTTTTGCAGATGTGCCTTTTTCAGACAGAAATGTCTTTGAATAGATACAGATGATGAGGAGCAGCAATACCTGAGATCATGAGAAATTTTGTGTCAATCATGCACGGCCACCTGTAGGCCTACATCTCAAAAGCGTCTCAAAGACAGTTTTAGCATGCTTTAGGGTACTGCTTTGATCCCATGATTGTCACCGCAAGCAAGCCGGGAGAAGAACAAGATGGAGATTCGATAAATCTAAAACTATATGCGCAGAAGAAAATAACGCAGAAAAATCAAATGAAGTGAATGTGCAGTCTTGAGGTGTATGTTAGGAAATCATACCTCAAAGCAAACACTTTCGCTAGGGAAAAGCAGGCAGTTTTTAAAAGAAATGATGGAAGAATGATTGTCACTTGTGATCTCAATATTTCACTTTTCCGTAGCATATTCCAGAGCACAAAAAAAAGAAGGAAAAAAAAAAGATCGGTATTCGTAGAGGACAGGTATATCCTGTAGGGAAGGTATTATGCGTGTGCAAAAATGTGTACGATGAATGTCCTTGTACTAGTAGGCCTATATTAGGTCCATGGCCTGTCAACAAATCACCCGACGAACAACAAACATGTCCTTCACAAAACGTACAGGCCCACTATTGTTTACTCTTTTTTTTTTTTTACTTGGAAGCTCATTTATCGACAGAATAACAAAAACAAGAAAAATGGGAGGGCTACCTTTGATTGTTTGTTTCAGTTATTTTATCTGTTCTTGTCAACACATAATATGGCGAGAGAATCTTATTGTTTATTATAGCATGAAAACATGGCAATTGAACATGCATTTCGGACCGCCTCTATATAGATCTGCAGAACAGTCCACTAACACGCAGCTCGCAGCTGGTCGTATGAATACTAACAGTACCCAAGTACATAATACGTGTAATACGTTAGTAGCTTGCAACGGGGCGAACGAACGAAGCCAGCTCGCTTGCCATGGCCACGCATGTACCATCCACTAGTACAGTGATTGGCATTGTCATAGCGAACGGAAGCCAGTACGATATCGCCACGGACTACATTGTTCAGTGGACTGAATCCACTCTTTGGTGGAAGCATGACTAGCAAAGAGTATCGACTTTTTGGTGGAAGCAGGGAGGTCTCACCTCCCTGGTGGAAGGCAAAGAGTGGGGAAAGCGCGTGGGGCATGTGTACAATATGGGTACTAGATAGCATGCTCATGGCCACCGTACCCACATGCACAGTATACGGTTGGCCCATCCATGCCCCCATGATACGTACACACAACATACACCGCACAGGGGTATCGTTCGATCGTACACTACTGGACGTCGGACATAAAACGCACACAGTGGCTATACACACAATGTACGCAGTTGTCGACAGCTTGCTCTGCTATAAACGGATCGCGGATCGTAGCCTCTGGGATGCGGTCGCGCTTGTGTACAGTACACTTCAGTAGTATATCACAGAGCTCTCTCAAGACTTCTGTAAGTAGTATAGTATCAGTAGTATCCGAAAACCGACTTTCTTCTCGGGACCGCAAGGGGGCGTTGTGAATCATGCGCTCGAGACCAAATCCTTCCGTTTAAACGAGCCGTTATTTTGCGAGAGTCACTACTGCAGTTCTCATCTAAATTGACGTTCTAGTAATCAAACATGAGTTATAATGCTCCCTAAGCATCATACTGACCATGGGCGTCACCAGGGGGGGTGCGTTGGGTGCGAACGCACCCCCCTTCAGATCCTTAAAAAAAAAAAAAAAAAAAAAAAAACAGTCTGCGAGCGACCTCAACGCCGGACGCAAAATAATTATTCTTTTCTATTTTCTTTTATATTCTGCGCAAGGGACACACACACACACACACACACACACAATCGTCGGCAAAAACAAAATTGCACCCCTGGTTCTGGCAGCACTGATTTTATACATATCTATTAGTATTGTATACAGTGTTTACTATCTATCGACCGTATTGTACATTCGTACGATACGGAGCACTTAGATACATGTTTGCATGTACTTGTGCTACTTACAAGTATGTAGGGTCTATGTACGTTACTTCTGACCAATCCATATTGCCAGCCCAAGAGCGAGCCTTAGCCTCATTAAAAAAAAAGAAAAAAAAATGGAGGGGCAAGCATATCTTAGTTTTGCCCCCCCCCCCCTCATAATTAATAATTCCCGAAATGAGAAGATTTTCTTGCTTTTGAAAGAAAACAAAAATGTTGCCCCAATACAAATATTGGAAGGCAAGGGCACCATTTGCCCCACCCCACAAAATCATAATTCCCGCGATGAAAAGATTTTCTTGCCTTTTTGTTAGAATTCAAGAAATCTGTCCAATTATTTCACCCAAAAGCAGTGGCGTAACTACGGGGGGGGGGGTGCGCCCCCTCCCAATCCGCTGGTGAAAAAAAAAAAAAAATTACCAAAATAGCAGTTCTAGTGTTAGTAAACTGCTTTTGAATGAACGGGTGATCCAGAAATAAGATATTTTTCTATGATTTCTTTTAACCATAATTAAATAGGTATGTAGTGTGAAACATTGTTCAAAAAGCCCGGACCCGACAAAAGATTGTGATTCCTGGTTGGCATTCTGCACATAAGCAGGATGTGCGCAGTGTACTCAGTACATCCGAACGAAG
The DNA here is from genome assembly GCF_040938485.1 of Diadema antillarum. Classification (NCBI taxonomy): domain Eukaryota; kingdom Metazoa; phylum Echinodermata; class Echinoidea; order Diadematoida; family Diadematidae; genus Diadema; species Diadema antillarum. The sequence goes on from NW_027271632.1 coordinate 1,002,930, forward strand.
AGTCGCTACAATGTTGCGCAATGTGATGTAGAATATACACCTTTGTACCTTACGCTTCGTTATATCAAAGCTAGATCATTGATTTTGCAGTGTTGCTTTACATACTTGTCTATATAAAAATGTCTTGCATTGCCAATAAAAAGACTTGACCTGGGCTAATTCCTAACTTTTCCATGTATATAATACACACACACAAACAAACACGCACAATTCGTTTAGGGGATGCTCTAAAGTGCAGATTTTGGACATCCTTTCCCCGCTTGGTCACTTCGACGCCACCTCGCTGGTCATACCTCCCCCAGTCATGAACATAAACCCACACCCTTGACTACCAGTGGCGGATCCAGGGGGAGGGGCGCTCCGGGCGTTCCCCCCCCCCCCTTCAATTTCCAAAGCGAAAAAAAAAATAGCTGCAGACGGCAGTTTTTAGACAGTAAAATGTCAAAATTTTCAAGCTCGCTCGCTCCTCTCGCTTGCATTTAGTCGTAATGCCATTCTCCTGAAGTTGCTGCCAATAATTGCCGGCAGTTGCGCCTGGTGCGCCCCCCCCCCCTTAATTTCCAAAGCGAAAAAATATGGCTAAGAACGGCAGTTTTTGGACTGTAAAATGTAAAATTTTCAAGCTCGCTCATTCCGCTCGCTCGAATATAATCATTATGCTCTCCTGATATTGCTGCCAGTATTTGCCAGCAGTTGCGCCCGATGCGCCCCCTTAAATTCTAAAGCGAAGAAATATAGCTACAAACGGCAGTGTGTTTGTTTTTTACTGTAAAATGTCAAAATTTTCAAGCTCGCTCGCTCGCATTTAATTGTTACGCAATTCTCCTGATGTTGCTGCCAGGAATTGCCGGCAGTTGCGCCCGATGCGCCCCCCCCCCCCACCCCTCCTTTATTTCCAAAGCGAAAAAATATGGCTCCAAATGGCAGTTTTTGGACTGTATATGTCAAAATTTTCAAGCTTGCTCTCTTCGCTCGATCGCATTTAATTGTTATGCCATTCACCTGATGATGCTGCCAGTAATTGCCAGCAGTTGCGCCCGGTGCGCCCCCCACCCTTAATTTCCAAAGCAAAAAAAAAAAAAAAAAAAAAAAAAATATGGCTACAAATGGAAGTTTTGGGACTGTAAAAGTCAAAATTTTCAAGCTCGCTCGCTCGCTCGCTCGCATTTAATTGTTATGCAATTCTCATGATGTTGCTGCCAGTAATTACCGGCAGTTGCGCCCGTTGCGCCCCCCACCCCTCCTTTATTTCCAAAGCGAAAAAATATGGCTCCAAATGGCAGTTTTGGGACTGTAAAATGTCAAAATTTTCAAGCTCGCTCTCTTCGCTCGCTCGCATTTAATTGCTATGCCATTCACCTGATGTTGCTACCAGTAATTGCCTGCAGTTGCGCCCGGTGCGCCCCCCCCCCTTAATTTCCAAAGCAAACAAATATGGCTACAAACGGCAGTTTTTGGACTGTAAAATGTCAAAAATTTCAAGCTCGCTCACTCGCTCGCTCGCTTTTAATTGTTATGCCATTCTGCTGATGTTGCTACCAGTAATTACCGGCAGTTGCGCCCGTTGCGCCCCCCACCCCTCCTTTATTTCCAAAGCGAAAAAATATGGCTCCAAATGGCAGTTTTGGGACTGTAAAATGTCAAAATTTCCAAACTCGCTCTCTTTGCTCGCTCGCATTTAATTATTATGCAATTCACCTGATGTTGCTGCCAGTAATTGCCAGCAGTTGCGCCCGGTGCGCCCCCACCCCCTTAATTTACAAAGCAAAAAAATATGGCTACAAACCGCAGTTTTTGGACTGTAAAATGTCAAAATTTTCAAGCTCGCTCGCTCCCCTCGCTCGCATGTAGTCGTTATGCCTTTCTCCTGATATCGCTGCCAGTAATTTGTCGTTTCACACCGTCATTCCATAATCCATTTATAGGGGTACAACCCCCTCCGGCACTTCCACACCCTCCCCCCCCCCCCATCCTTGCTCGCTCCCTCGCATACTAACCCCCCCCCCCCCCCCCCCCAGATGAAATCCTAGCTACGCCGGTGCCCTTTCCCCGCTTGGTTTCCCTCAAAAAACAGTAAAAGTCTAGGGATTGAGAGCTTCCTATATTCCAAAATGTCTGTCCAAAAAATCTCGTAAACATTTAGTGTCAAAACGCACCCCCCTTGAAAAAAAGCTGGTGACGCCCCTGCTGACTAGCAGTTATATCCTGATACTTTGAATCATGGTTTCACTCGGTGAAATGCACCTTAACAGGAACTCCATTTTATCTTTAAACCATATACAATTTGAGACGGGTCACATTGAATCCCTTCCCCCCCCCCCCCCATTAGAATTGCTTAACACCACGGCTCTAGAAACATCTTTCCATTTTAATCCAGAAAGTAATCACCTCCCTGTTTTTAGCCGAGGGTGAGCATGAAGCCACTCCATGAAGTGAAGATTAGCATTTTTTTTGCAAAATATATGTGAAAATTTCTCATTTCATAGATAACGATAACTATTTATTCTGTCTTCTAAACTGTTGTCAGGTTATTCCCTTTCTTAGAATGCACTGGCCTTGAATATTTACAAAAATACTCTAAAGAAATATATAATAGAAAAATACAAGAGAACGAACTTGCAAATTACAAATTTAAACACAACCTAAAGAGAACTTGACTTCTATTCACTTTTATCTTTTTTTTTTTGGGGGGGGGGGAGGGGGGATTATGGATGAAAATATGAATCTGCTAATGGATATGAAATACTCAAATTATGCTTTCCATTATAATCATTTCATACTAGATGGGGTTAGCTTGTATTGTTCACATTTTAGATATTTCTTCACCATCGATAGCCTCAGTGCTTCAACAACACATGCACACTTTGAATTGATTGTTTAAGTAGTGAACAAAAAAAAAATAAGTCGCCTGCTGTTTTATGTAGTAGACAGCCACACAATGTATGTCAATTTTGGGCAATCTCTGGCAATGCAATGTCATAAGTGGAGTAGCTTTGTGACACTTGACAAAAGCATGATTTTCTCACAAACCCTTTATGTATATAAGGATTGAAAAATAGAGTTTGTTCCAAAACCTGAGAAAACTCAACATACAGTCATATCTACTTTTTTTTTTTTGCATATAAAAGAACACTGGACTTCACTCTTTAAGAAGGCAGAAACTATTATCATTGCCCTTACATAAGTCAATGACTTGTTGAGGAAATGTGCATGTTTTTCCTAAAAGAAAAAAATGTGAAATTCTCTTTAGGTTTTCCTTGAATTGTTTTACGCATGTGACATCATAAACTCTTCTCACTCTGCTGCGACTGCGCAAATGATTTAAAGATTATTAACTTTTGAACTGAATGTCCACTTTTCACTTTTTTTTTTACTGATGTGTTCTAATAGTATAAGCCAGTTCGGGGTACCAGTGTGAGCATGTGCTGAAAAAGGTTATTTGTACCGAGAGACAGGTTGTTTTTTTAATTTCACTGAGCTAAGCATCTGTAATGCTAGGATTATTCATGAATCCTTATAAATGGTGCCTGCCAGTACATCCACTTGACAGCAAGCCTGGTATTTGGCAATGTTAACACACACAAAAAGTTTGTTAACATATTCAAAACAGCACTTAATAAGATAAATGATTCCCTAAGTGTTGATTGACGAACCATACTGGTCACTTCATCTACACTGGTTAGGTTCATTCTTTGTTTGAATATGAGTTCCATAAATGGCTATGGTGGGCAAGCTGCTGCATTATGTCACTTTGAATTGAATGAAGTGCCTAACCAACTGAGAAAAATGAAAGGTCAGTTGTACCTATGTGCACATGAGCTATCTCCGGACTGGCTTATTGCTGCGCATTCACTCAATCCACATGTAGGTCTATATGAAGGTGGACTTGCCCTCTAACTCTGATTATAATTTTAAGCTTTGTATAAAGTGCTGATATATTTGTGTAAGGTTTGGTGAAAATTAAGTGTTGAAATGATTGGAAGAGTTGTGAGACTGTAACATCAACACTTGAGGTATTTCTCATGCATGATCATAAATCTCTGTAAAATATTGATGGTAATAGTAATAATGATAATAATGATGATAATAATAATAGTGATAGTAATAATAATATATTTTGCTTCTGATCATTATGCTTGTGATGGTGCCAATACCAATACCTGCTTTATGAATGTGAAAAATCTACTGCTCTTTACAATATTTTGAATGTTGTGGCTAAACTGCATACATTGTGTAATTATATTTATGGTCTACTGAGTACAATGTGCTTCTTGTTTCCATCGCTTGAAGAAAAAAACAATATATCAAAAAATAATTGTTTTTAAACTTGTCTCACAAGACATAGTCCTTCCTCTTTATGTCCAGTTTGTCATACCACTGATTGGTTAACCTTATTTTCCCTTTCTGAGGTAACATTTTCTGTGGAATTGTTAATGTTAATTTGATGCAATGAAAAGTGTTTTCAGATGTGCTATTCTGCCAAAGATTTATAACTGGGACATATCTTTAGCTGTGTGCATAAAAAAGTAACCAAATTTAGATGTGCATTCTTCATTTTTGATTCTTTTTTTTTCACCTTTCTTATCGTTGGTGTAATTGTATATGAAAAACAAAATGTGAAGTATACTAATTGTATAATGAGGCACATTCGCAAGCTCTCAAGCTTGGAATTGGATGGAATATGTCAGTACAAGTAGTGAGTTTCAAATATATATGACAGAACTTTGCCATACCCTTCATTGTTTTGGCAATAACTTGTGTACGAGAAATCAGAGTTGACATATCGCTGTTAATGTCTAAGAGCGTCATAAAGGTGCTTTTGATTACCTTAAAATGTACCGGTAAATTCAAGGTACATATCTATGATCCATTCTAGAAGTAGAAGGACAATGTGAAAGATGTTTGTCACATAGTTCACTATTACTCTGCACAAGCTTCAGGGATTTTTTAAATAAAAAGAATTAGTGCTTTTTGTCAATGTGGTAACTTCCTTTAAAAGAAGAAAAAGTAATCATTTGATGGAAAGAACGAATATTCTGTTTCTTATTCAATGTACTGACCAAATTTCATACATTTTTGATTTACATTGCCCTTTTTATGACAAAATATGCATCTCGTATTAGAATTTGTAGAAATACAATGTATATTTGATGTTCACTTTAAAGTAAACCATGAAAAAGAAAATCGCTGTTAACTTGTCCCTCTTCCATGAAACATATATTAAAATGTTAATAATTTATATGTAAGTATGCACTGTATTCATCATGTTTATGTTCTATTTGTTGTTGAATTGAAGTCTCTGACTTCAGTTTTCGAAAGAATGTGGATTTAATTGACTGAGAAACTGTGTGTAAATGTATGCATGCTATTTTGCGTCATGTCTGGAGTGTTACCTTAGGTAATTGTTTGTGAAGTCAGTGAAGGCATCCAGTAGACCTTAGGTAATTGTTTGTGAAGTTAGTGAAGGCATCCAGTATATAATTATTTTGGTTTTAACGAAAAGGTTATAATTTTCACCATATGGGGTGCAGAAAGGTAACCCTATATAGAGACGTGTGCAAATTGTATTGCATCCTATATTGCGGTGACTTTATCACCCCATAGGGTGCAAAATTACAACAATAACAATATGAACCATAATGGGTGCAGGTATGAGGTGCAGAAGAGGAACCCTGTATAGAGGTCTATATTTGCACCTTTTTGGGTGTTGAATATAAGGTGCTAAATAAGAACCCCCAAAAATAGAACCCTAAATGGAACCGCTGGTGTTACAACGATATGAACCAGAAAGGGTGCAAATTTTCACCTGAATTTTTGTTCACCCTATGGGGTGCAGAAAGGGAACCCAATGGAGGGGTGCAAATATGCACCCCAAAAAATAGAACCCTAAATGGAGCCGCTGGTGTTACAACGATATGAACCCCATTGGGTGCAGAAAGGGAACCCAATGGAGGGGTGCAAATATGCACCATATATGGTGTTAAATATAGGGTGCTAAATAAGCACCCCCAAAAATTAAATGGAGCCGCTGGTGTTACAACGATATGCACCCTCTAGGGTGCAAATTAGAACCGTAATTTCTCTGTGCGTAAGACACGGAAAATGCATGTAATTGTGTGTTTTAAGTGCTTATATGCTGTTGTTTGGATTGGAGCATTTGTCCAAAGGTCCAACAACTTGAATAAAATATTTTTGACAATTGTTGCGAGACAGTTGCTATGGTTAAAGTTAAATAATTAGCTTAAAATCCCTAAGATACACAAAATCAGCACAAAAATGACACGGAATCGGGTTTGCGTGTGTGATTGTTGCATGAGGGATATGTTGACCCGAATATGGCAGAAAATAATCGAAACTATTTTATTCTAAAGACCCTAGTAGATGGTTGCCATGGATACTTGCTCTTTCGCTGGTTGCAAACATTATGATAATGTAATATACGAAAGTAATGTAAATAGTCCTAGGATGTATGCGAGTAACCTGTGTATACAGGAATCTTATCAATTTGAAAAGAAACTTAGTACATGGTTGCCATGGGAACGACTATTTTTGGTACATGTTACCATAAATTGCCTGGAATGTCTTGAAGTATAGTAAATTCTATACATTTACTGGTACCTAAGAACATAAAGAAAATCCTACGCAAAAACTATAGTTGCCATGGAAGTTGATTTTCCATACCAATATTCAAGATGAAAATCTCAGGGTCATTTGAAAATTGAAGTAATTATCATGAAAATGTGATTTTTAACTAGATGTAGCGATGTACTTAATTATGAACATATTAACAGAAGTGGCACCATAAAGTCCATAATGTATCAGATTACACACAAGAATTGGTATTAGGAAACATCTAAACAACGCTGAAAAGCTTCCTCTTTGCTCTTAACAATAGTAGACAGTGTCAGTTTTGGTCCACGCTTCAGCTTTTGTTTTAAAGTATATCCAGGGCCTGAATCAAGGAGCTTCGAACACACCTAGTAGCAGCATCTGAGTTAGCATTCGATATGTAGTTCTGCTCCCTGAAGGTAAATGTTTGGATAAGTACAATTTTAAATCACATAATTTCTCAAAATGATTGTGTTGTTTTATAATCTAAACACTAAACAAAAAGTAAGTTCCCCCTAAAACAAACATCAATATTTTATGAATCAGGAACCTTCGAGGAAATCTGAATACAGGATCATGTAGCTGTAGTTCTCGGCTACCTTTCATGTGAAATTCAGTGGATATCACTGGGTCACGCTTGAGTGAGCATGACTTTAAGTCAAAATGGTCACTTTTTGAAGTTCACAAGCCCAATTTTGCAACTTTGATTTGGTGATATGGGAACAAATTTCAATTTTCCAGGATAAAAAGGCATGCGACGTATAATTTATGTGCTTCTTATCGTACCATGTGACTTCTGCACAAAATTTCACGGTTGAGTGAACACGGGGTGAAAATTACCAAAATGGCCGATTTGACACGTTTGTCGTGGTAATTTCTATCAATTGAGATTGAATTCGGGTGTTGAACAGTTTTTACACACAATTCACGTAATTTCACGGTTGAATGAGCACATTAAAAAACAAATAAAAATAAAAATTTGAATTGTGCAGTAAGAATTGCGATAATTTTGCGCACTGAAATCAACTGTATGATGCTTTTTTATATTGTGCTAATACCCAAACGCATATCAGTGACCACGTGACATTTCAGACACGCTTCAATAAGCACTTAAGGCTGGAAACCCTTTTTTTTAACCTTCATAATGAAATATTTAATCCCCATGGTTAAGTTCATGTGAAGAGGAGGAATTTATGCTTTTCAAAGCTAACAATGGCTTTTGCATGCAATGTGGTTTATTTTACGGTTGAATGACCACATAATGAAACAATGATTTATCTTATTAAAACCATCCAGCAGGTGTTGCATTGATCTTCTGCATTTAAAATCAACTGAAAAACATTTCATTATTGCGTTTAGGACCGATATAAATGTCTCAGTGATCCTTGGCATTCCTTCAAAATTTTACACGTCAAAGGGTACATGGTGCCGGAAACCCTCCTTATAATCCATGGCTACCTTTGATTAAATATTGAAGTATTCGTGTAGAAATTGGTCTGTCTTTAGTTTGATGAAATCCCCTTATTGGAGTAGAGATGAGAAATTATGCAAATTAAATCTTCGGGCCTTTTTTCTCGCTACTGAATACTAATTTTGGCATTAAGTTCTTGATCTTTGTAAAGTCATGAAGTCATGCATTAACTCAAAGGGAAAATAAATGCAATTAATCACTGACATGGTACCAAATTTCACTTTAGTTACACATCAATATCCTCACGTGCTGCACATGTGCATGAAGAGTCTGGAGACAGATATTGATTGTGGTGAGAAACATGTAGTGGCCTTTGTCGTTCATGTGGTGTTGATGATTGTGATGGTGATGATAGTTGCTTAAAATGTTGGTTGACTATTGTGCGATCGTTATGGCAATATAACACAAATTGGGGAGCATCTGCACTCACTTTTTAGGCTCTATCCACTAACACCGCTGAACAAGTCCTCAAAACCAACCAAATGTAAACCTTATGGGAATTTCAGCCACGAAAATGGTTTTGACCTGCACACTTTGCTCATCGTATGTGCTCACTGAAGCATGTCACAATGTCATTTCTTATGGAAATGTTATTTTTTTCATTGAAATCAGAGTAATTTCCCAACATATCAACTAAAACATAAAAAACAATGAATATTTTTATTATATGCGGTAAAAAAGGGTTTTCCAGCCCCTCATGCTCATTGAAGCGTGACTAAAATGTCAGGTGATCACTGTCATGCACAGTAGAATTAAACACAATACAAAAAGCATTAAAACAATTGATTTCAGTGCGCAAAATTATCGCAATTCTTACTGCACAATTTAAATTATTTTTCTTTGTTTTTAATGTGCTCATTCAACCGTGAAATTACGTGAATTGTGTGTAAAAACTGTTCAACACACGAATTCAATCTCAATTGATAGAAATTACCACGAGAAACATGTCAAATCGGCCATTTTGGTAATTTTCACCCGTGTTCACTCAACCGTGAAATTTTGTGCAGAAGTCACATGGTACGATAAGAAGCACATAAATCATACGTTGCATGCCTTTTTATCCTGGAAAATTGAAATCCGTTCCGATATCACCAAATCAAAGTTGCAAAATTGGGCTTGTGACCATTTTTACTTTAAGTCATGCTCACTCAAGCATGACCCGGTAATATCCATTGAATTTTACATGAAAGGTAGCCGAGAAATACAGCTACATGATTCTGTATTCAGATTTTCTCAAAGGTTCCCGATTCATAAATTACACAGGTTTGTTTTAGGGGGAACTTACTTTTTGTTTAGTGTTTAGTTATCATATTTTCTAGCTCGACCAAAATTTCAAGAATCACGAATAAAATTGTATTATTTCTATACCAAGGCTTCGTCGTTTTAATTGCGGTTGGATGCGGTTAAGTATGTGTGTTAGAAGAAATAGATTATCACTAATTTCAGATCTGCTGTAGATCAAATTGTTCCAGCAGATTTTATTGATCAAAGTCAACAACAGTAAACTAGTTCATTTATACACTGTATGCAACCATTTCCACATCAAAAAAGTAAAATACCATTCAGAAATAGTAGATGTTGTACATGGTTTTATATTGATCATCGGAATTAATGTGGTATTAATCATCGGGATATAGAAATAAATCCTGAGCATAACAGTCGGTTTATGTCATCAAAAGATATTACACAAAGGGTGTTGATGTTGTGCCATGTAACTTTATGTCGATTTCATTGCAGTGTACATGTATGCATGTTATGGGACTGTCCGTGAAAATGACATTGAGCAGTTACCATGACAACCAGGACACACCATCTTCATATAACAGAGGGAGGAACACTCAGGGATTTGTCTTGTTGTTTGTTTGTTTGCTTGCTTGTTGTTGTTGTTGTTGGGTTTTTTTTTTGGGGGGGGGTGCAAAATCTCTCAGAGGGCACATTTATGTGAGGATGTGAGATCCTCTGCGTGGGAGCGAAGCAACCGAGCGGGGGAGGTTGTAGGAGGGGGAGACCCCCCTCCCCCGGTAGCGACTTTTGAAGGGAAAAAAACAGAGTATAAAAGTCGCGTTGATAAAGCATTTTACACCAACTTTCTCGGGAATTAAACATAGTTAAAACAACCACTGCGACGGACTATGATTTTAACATAACGGGGGTACATTGATGTGACGGTGTGAGATCCTTGGCGATAGAGCAAAGCGACCGAGGGGGGGGGGAGGGTGTGGGAGTGAAATCCCCCCCCCCCCCCACGGTAAGGACTTTTTGTAAAAGTAGAGAATAAAAGTCGCGGTTATAGAGCATTTTAAATCAGATTTCTAGGAAATTAAACATAGCCAAAAAAAAATCATTGCGAAGGACTATGGTCATAACCACAGGCCTAATTACTTGTAGGGCGAGCGAGCGACTTTCACTTTGCCATTTGTCTGAAATGTACTCATCGCACTGTTCGAGCAATGAAAATTATTCTTATATACATCGTACTAGAAAGCATTGAAAAGAGGATAAAATGAAAACTTTACTAAAGGTGTGTTTCAGGGGACACACTCAAGGACGCGAAGCTAGCATCTATTATATACACTAAGGTTACTAATAAGTGAATATTAGTGTAGAGATATGATAATGTATTATAATAATCAATGTAGAAATTGACAATCTTAGACAAGAAAATTGCCGTTATTGTTCATTTTGGTCTTTGAATAATTGATTCATTATTTGTTACAGAGGGTACTGGGGGGAGCAAAAACTCGATCCCCCCCCCCCCCCCCCCTCGCTTCCGGCGCTCTTGGAGGGAGGTATCGGTACATGCTACCCGTGTAGGCATATGTGGATAAAAGAACCCATGTAGACATGTGGAGTAAAGACCTGAAATATGATACACTGTATGTCACCTTTTCACATTATTGCTATACTACAGTTCAATCCTTAGACTTTTATTTACAATTTAATTTAAGTCTAGGTTGCTATGGCAACGATGAATAAAGTAGGCTAGATTAAAGGGAGTTTCATTAAGATTTTCTTTGTATTATGCAGGTTATTGATATTTTGTGCACGTCGCACGATTAACGAGCATTTTTGCGTGTATTCTGCATAATTTTCTAATTTTTCATGGTTTGTTCCGATAAGTTGATGGTTACCATGGCAACCAGATTCTGCTCGGCAACTTAAGACATAATACTGATATTACTGGTCTTTTTGAAATACTTCTGTTTCAGTTACAAAAATATGAGATATATCCATTTTTCTGGCTTTCAGGCTTCGTGGCGGTGGTTGTAGTGAAGCGTCGGGTAAGTGGTTCAGTGTACTCCGGCAGAACAGTGACATGAGAGTTGTGATGGCAAGCAGTTGGCAAGAAGACATTTCGAACGTGAGATAATGTACATCAAATGTGGCACAGTTTATAAACAAAGTCTAATAAATTCTGTTACTTTAGTAAATTAACTAAAATTGTGAAACAAATGGATGGAATAGGGTGAAAAAAAAAACTAATCCCTCACGGAGCGATGAAGGCGTCAGCTCATGCCAGCGCTGCCCCCTTATACGTGAATTGATTTATGTATGCATATAATAATAACACACCGTTATGGTGAATATGTTTTTATTACATTGTGTAGTTATTTGTGTAATGATTACATAATGATATTTTTTTTAAAGAATAGTTTGTTTTGTACATATAATCAACCAGCATAATTATAATCACTCTTGGTGTGTAGGTCTTCACTGTGTATCAATATCTATTTTACACATACATTAGTATTCATTTCATACACATGCGGATGCAGGTAATAGCATGCGTATACAAATGCACTGATAATCATTATACATAATGTTACACCTCTGTGCGCATGCTCGAGGCACGTCAAGCAAGCTATCGTGTAGCATGTAATTATGTGGGTGTGTGTCTGTTGTATACGGGAATCGTATGTGTATACTTGCATGTTCGGATAAGTATAATATTCGTATGTGTATTCCTTTGTGTGCATTATGTATCCTCAAACACACTCACGCACACACATAATATGTGTGTGCATTTGTGTTTGAGCAGATAAGGTATAGTGGGAAATACACTATGCGAGCCTGTGTGTGGGGGTGCACGTCCCGAGACCGACACCCACGAGTCATACAGCACAGGAGTCATACAGCTCACAAGTCATACAGCCCATGAGTTATACAGCTCACGAGTCATACAGCCCATCAGTTCGACGCTAAGCCAACAAGGCCCACGAGACCGACACATTACGCGCCGTGTTGTATCTGTCGAACTCATGGGCTTTACTTGGCTAGTGTCGAACTCATGGGCTGTATGACTCGTGAGCTGTATGACTCATGGACCTGTTTTCAATGTCGAACTCGTGGGCTGTATGACTCGTGGGTGTCGGTCTACTGGGATGACCAAGTGTGGAGTGTGGATATATTACTGTATGTGAATGTTTACATGACCAGAACGAACACATGTATACATGCATTATTATAATTATTGATGAGTGTGTGCGAGTACAAATGTGTATAGATTGAAATACTCATGGCCTGCGTACTCTAGTTTGTGTGCCCGTGGGTGTGCATAGCTGCGGGTACATACAGTATTATTACAGTTGTACCACAACATGAAATGAATGGATTTTATTACGGATATTCACTATGTCCATTATGTGATTGCGTGCTTTTTCTTTTATTTCTAAAGGGTGATTGCAAGTGTTTTAATGTAACATGTGTTATTTGAAGTTAACATATTGAAGATGAATCTGAAATATTTTTAAAGATACGATTTTAAACTATAGCTTTGTTTTTAATCGATACAACATACTCAATTTTTTTCCGCTTTTATGTACCTCCGTCATTAAAGGGGAAGTCCGGACGATTATCAGCCGTTTCGTGTGTAAAGAACAATATTTCATGAACCTATTACCCTTTTCCCGACGAGAAAAGACCATCAGATACATTTACTATGATTTTTTTTTAAATAAGGTAATTCTTCATGTTCGAATCCGTCGCGAGCTGCCCTTCGTACCATCTGTCCCAGGATGCATTGCGCGTGACGTATCAGGCGCAGTTTCCTCAGCTGAGAGCACCGCGAGCGAAGCCCAGCTACGCATCGATCTCCCATTGCACTGCTGACTGCGGGCGGTATCTGCATGCCTGCATAGGTGTGCCTTGTCGGCGCTACTGCAGGAGACCGTACACCGATTTAGGAGTGCTGTTGCCAAACGCTGTATTCCTTTATTCAAATAATCTTCGTTATATATCTATATAAAATCTTCAAAGATTAATGTAAAATAGTTGCAATGCTATAACATTTTCGTTTAAATTGAAATATGTATGTATTCTAATACTGCCGTACTTATTAGTGTCCACCCCATCACTTACAATGCATTAGCAGTTGTCGGGCTGTTCAGGCATACATTTACGTCTGCTGCTGCCAAGTGCTATCACAATCCGCGATCGTTTTTTCGACTTCTGAGTGTGAACAATCTGAAATCAGTCTGTCAATGTCAGAATTATTGCCTCTTTTGTTGTCCAGGACTGTTGAAAAGTGTGTCTGACGGTGATGAAATACGACAGTATACATGTAACTTGAACCGCGGAAGAAACGCCAGCGCCAGCTTGGTACCGCCGCCGCGCCGCGCCGGTAACTACGACCAGCAGCCCAATGCACACAGCGTAATCGGGCTGCGTGTTGTAGCATTCAGGATCATGTAAAGGTAGTATCGTGGATAAATATCAATTTAAAATCGAAATATTTCTTCAATTTGAAGACTTACTAGTAAAGTTGAAGTATTGACAACACCCTAACACTTGACACATCGGCATTTTTTAATGAAGCAATAGATCATGTCGCGTGCATCCGCTGTGTGGTCAGAGACTGTTGAGCGGTACGCTACTACCGCTTGCTTGGCCCGTATCACCGTTGCTCAAGCAGGGCTCCCCCGAGCCAGCTGACGCTCCAAGCAAAAAGCAATGTGAGGATGATACGTCACGCTGTCACGTGATCTTTCTCGCCGGCGTACAGAAATCGAACGGTTACGATTCAAAATTAGTGATGCTAAAAAATCGATTGTGGCGAGTTGGGAGGGTCTTTTTCAATGAAACTTACTCATTATGGTCCTTTATTTATGTAGATTTTGGTTAATTTTTTTTCAAAATCGTCCGGACTTCTCCTTTATCCTTTTATTTATGCGCGTGTGTATGTGTGCATGTGCGCGCGCTCGTTTGTGTGTGAGTGTGTGTGCGTGTGTGTGTGTCTGTGTGTTGTGTTGTGTGTGCATGTGTGTGTATCTCAGTGTTTCGCTTGTCACCTGATTGATTTATGTCATGATTAAAAGCACACGGTATACAGTATATTAACAGGGGCGTTATTAAATAATGTTGATTGTTGCCGTCTTAGTATGTATTCTTTATACCATGAAGTAAATTTATAATTTTTTAGAGTTTTATCAAATAATGATATAATATGGACTGGCCTTGAGGGGGATACGACTACTTATTGCCCGAACTAGAATTGTATTGCCCGAGTCGTTGTAACACGAGGGCAATTTAACTGTTCTAGTGAGGGCAATCAATGTCGTATCCCCGAGAGTAGACAGTCCATGTTATTATAATCATGTATTGTTTAATGCAATAATGACATTTTATATCATAATATTATTGTATACACGGCTGTATGTAACTCCGCGATTCAGCCACTTGGTTGCCATGGCAGTACTGTGAATAAACCAGATTGAAATGAATTGAATTGAATAGAATTGAATTGAAAACAAATGTTATCTAATAATTTATGTTTCAACTGAAGCCAACTGGTGAATCTGCCGGTTTTGACCAGCAGAGTCCAACTGGTACACGTTTATATGAAATTACCCAGTTTGGTGCATTAGTTTGTTCCAACTGGAGCACTGGCATGTTTTCTCAACGTACCAATCAAATCCATTGTTTTCATGTGAAATATATCTCCCAGTTGTGTCCAGTTATAAAAGGTTATTAAAATTATAACAGGCTTAATAGAACCCAGTTTGTTCGGGTGCACGTCACGAGACCGACACCCGCGAGTCATGCAGGCCACAAGTTATACAGCTCACAAGTCATACAGCCCACGAGTCATACGGCTCACAAGTCATACAGCCCACTTATAGTTATACAGCCCACAAGTTCGACAGTGAGTAAATTAAGCCCATGAGTTCGACATCAAGTAGAATAAGCCCACGAGTTATACGGCCCACGAGTTCGACACTATACGCACAAAAGGCTCATGAGACCGACACTAAGCAAAGAAAGCCCACGAGACCGGCACTACATACGCTTGAAAGGCTCACGAGACCGACACTAGGCAAAAGAGGTCCACGAGACCGACACTAGGCAAATGAGGTTCACGAGACCGACACTAGGCAAAGAAAGCCCACGAGACCGACAGGATGAACAGCGCCACCTATAGACTAATTGATTGTATAGGGTGTCCAGATAATGGCGTAAAGAAGGTATAAGAGATGGAAAAGGAGAGTTGCTCTAGGTATTACCCCGTCAATTGCCCTCCATCACCCCCTGAACGGTTCAAGATCTTTAATCAGTTCTTAAGTTGAAAGCAAAAAATAGTGCTGGACATGATGGTATTACAATTTTTTTACTAAAAAGTATCATATCCGCAATATTGTCTCCTTTAACGTATATATTCAATTTGTCCCTTGTTACTGGCGTAGTGCCTAGTCAAATGAAAATTGCTAAAGTTGTTCCGATTTACAAAAAAGGTAATAAGCAAGATGTAAGTAACTATCGTCCAATTTCTCTTTTGACGGCGATGTCTAAGATTCTCGAACAGTTGATATATTCTAGTGTAATTAAGTTCTTAAACGAATGCAATATTCTTTGTGAGTCTCAATTTGGATTTAGGAAAAAACACTCTATTACTTACGCTGTGCTTGCTTTTATCGATAAAGTAGCCCACGCTATTGACGACTCATCACATACTGTTGGTATATTCCTGGACCTGTCCAAGGCCTTTGACACTATCGATCACGGTATTTTGTTATACAAACTCTCGCATTATGGGATACGTGGAAAGGCCTTGGACTGGTTCAGGAGCTATCTAACTAACAGGAAACAGTTTGTAAATATTAACGGCTTCAGTTCCAGTTTAAAAACACTATCTTGTGGAGTCCCCCAAGGATCCCTTTTAGGCGCACTTTTGTTTATTCTTTATATAAATGACTTCAAAATTTCATGTAATGTCTTATCTTTTCTTCTTTTTGCCGATGACTCTAATATCTTCTTTTCACATCGAAACCCAACAAACCTTTTAGATGTAGTGAACAGAGAATTAAAGTCGGTTCAAATGTGGATTCAAGCAAACAAGTTGTCTCTTAATGTAAACAAAACTGTTTATATGATATTTAGTAATTCTGCTATCCATTTGCCTGGCGATATAAAGATGAACAATGATTGTTTGATTCAAGTTGAATCGTTTAAATTTTTAGGTCTTTATATTGATCATGAATTAACATGGAAATATCATATAGATTATTTATCTAAGATGCTTTCGAGAAATACTGGGATTTTAAATAAGCTAAAACATTTTTTCCCCAAGCATATTTTGAAAAATTTATATTCAACGCTTATCTTACCTTATCTCTGTTACGGAATACTTGCCTGGGGAAACTGTACCAAATCATATATTGATAAAATTTTCAAATTACAAAAACGGGCTATGCGTTCAGTTAATCTAGCCGACTATTATTGTCACACGAATTATTTCTTCTTTGAAAACAGACTCCTTAAGGTTGCTGATTTGTTTTTATACAACTTAGGAACATTTATGTTTCAATCATCAGCCAACGGCTTGCCTGATGTATTTACTCACATGTTTCAGAAAAACTATGCCGTCCATGCTTACCCCACAAGACAAAGAGAATCATTTAACCTTCCACGTATGCGTACTCGCACACTCCTCGCTCAAAAAACAATTGTTTTTACCGGACCTAAATTTTGGAATGATCTTCCCGCCGATTTAATGAATTGTTCTAGTATGTTTACATTTAAGCAAAAATTGAAATTAATGTTAATAAATGAATATAACCAGCCTGATTAGAATTTTTAAATGTGTTATATGCGCAGTATCCTCGTTTAATGTATATATTTTTGGTTTATGCTTCCATTATATAATCACTGCATCCGTACCTGTATTAACATTTCGAACTCATTATGAAGTTGATTGTAGATAATGTGCACGCATATACATGTGAATCTATATCCCATATTTCCACTCAGTTCTTATTCTTTGGATTTTTTTTCACTTCTTCTTTTTCTTTTTCTTCTCTTTTTTTTCCTTTTCCCTTTGTACCTTGATATCTTAGCTTTCATAAGTTTCGTCTCTATCTCCATTGATTGCATAGTAAATTTACATCGGTATTTTTTCATGGAACCTGCGTTTACAAGCTTTGCTTTTGCGGTTCCATCATATTTCACAAGTTATAGAGAATTGTCTTATGTACATTATGTATGCTGACACACTTTCTGTGCATGACCCGACTTATGCATATTGTGTATTTTGCTTGGTTTGTATTCTTTCTTTTTTTTTGGATGTATTTTGATGTCAAGTGAAATATGAAAATAAACGTGCTGGAACTGTTCACTGTGTCTCGAGTGCAAGACCAGTGCAGTTTCAGTTATTCAATTCAATTCACATTGTGTTTGCGTATGTGAGTGTTTGTGAAAAATAAACAAAACTCAGTAAAAGTGCATGAGATGTTTCAACATTACTTTCGAAAATGCCAAAACACCCTCTTTTCCCTATCTGAAAAGCCCATACCAGTGTCTGAACTCTCGTGACGTCAAAGTTGAGTGTCAAGTCCTGTCCTTGTTCAAACATAAATTACACCTTTTTGAGGACATTTCAACTGGAGATTTTTGACGTGACTACTAAGGATGAGGACACATTTCTTCGAAATGTAGGTTTTTCATTAAACCGATATGCCTACAGGTGGAAAAGCTCAAGAAAAATCTCGGAAATCCAAAAGGGGCAAGTTGTCAGAGAATGACCGGCGAAGGGACAAGACCCCCGCCGGTGAGCCCGGGGCCGAAGAATCGAACTTGAGCTCAGACGAGGAGTCAACTCCAGCTGGTCAGTCAAGCAACCATAGCTTCGACAGCACGCTGAAAGACGCCATTGAACGCCAAATTGGGTATTCTCTGCGCTCACCGGACCTTGTCAAACAGATTGCCAACGAAGTTTTTGAGGTGATTGCTGCGAAGCTCGAAGAGCGTGTAACGTCCAGAGTGTATAATGCTGTGTCCTTGGACCTTCAAAAGCACGCTGATGAGCTTAACGCCATGAAAAAGAAAATCTCGGATATGCAGAGAGACATAAAAAAACTCAACGACGACAGAGACGATGCTGAGCAGTACAGCAGGCGAAATTGCTTGCGAGTATACGGCGTCAGAGAGGACCCAAATGAACGCACTGACAAACTGCTGCTTGATCTTTTCAACTCCAAAATGGGCCTACAAATACCTCCTGATGCGATCGACCGCAGCCATCGTATAACTCCACGTCCATGGCAGGATGGCGCCGCCGAAGATCGCAACGCGCCTGACGATCGAACCTCATCGTACGCAGATGCAACCAGAAGGAAGGGACCTCGGGCGATTATCATCAAGTTCAGCCGCTACAACGCGAGAAGCGATGTCTACAAAGCCCGCACTCGACTGAGGGACATACAAGGACCCAAGATCTTCATCAGAGAGGACCTAACTGCTAGCCGAGCCGCACTTTACAGGAAGCTTGTCAATAGCAGAAAGGCGAAGACCTGCTGGACACAAGACGGCATCATTTTCGCCCTCAACAAAGACGCCAAGCGAGTCAGAATCTCATCTGCACTGGACATCGAAAATATGTGAGACTGATCGTTAGTATCTCTTGTGTATCATATGTATAGTAATATGCCTTATAATGTCAAATACCCATGTATAAGTTGCCGCAGAGATGTGAAATGGGATCAAAACTCTATTTTATGTGTATCATGTGATAAATGGAGTCACTTAAAATGTTCGAGAGCATCTCGAGATATATTTAATTCCGAGGTAGATTGGGTTTGCGACAAGTGTATTTTTCAAGAACTTCCTCGATTTTTTCCATCAACAGAAGTTGAAGATAACTCAGATGGTGTATCATTACACAGTAAATATGATTATGGTAATGCCAAGAATATATTTGATAAAATTCGCTCATTACCTGGATTTGATATTGCTCATCTTAATATTTGTTCTTTAACAAAGAATATTGACGAGATTCGTCACATTGTAAGCAATGAGAAAATTCACGTAATGTCATTATGCGAAACCAGACTGGACGACACGATCTCTGATATTGAAGTAGATATTCGAGGCTATCAATGTATAAGCTTAGACCGGAATCGAAGTGGTGGTGGCATTGTGACCTACATCAACGAAAATGTTGAATTCAGTGTCAGAAAAGATTTATTCATTGACGGTCTAGAGGTTATGTGTATTGAAATTTTTTTGCCAAAGCAAAAACCTATTATTATAGTATATTGGTACCGTCCTCCAAACGCCCACGATGCGATTTTTTATCAGTTTGAAACTTTAATACAGTCGTTAGAATTTTCCTCAAAAGATGTTATAATTTACGGAGATTTGAACTGTGATTTAATGAAGAAACCTTGGTCATGTCAATCGAGACGGCTTCAACATTTAGCTGAAGATTTCGATCTGAAGCAATATGTCGACAAGCCGACAAGAATCACATCGTCGACAGCTACATTGATAGACGTGTTGTTTTTATCTTGTAAGGATAAAGTGAAATTCTGTGATGTACTGCCGTTATCAATTAGTGATCATTATATGATCGTTTGCTCTTTAGGTAAAGCCAAGGCTGGGAAAGGTTACCATAAGTTTACATATTGCCGAAATATGAAAATGCTTAATCTGGAGGACTTTAAGGCTGATTTAGAAAAGATTAGCTGGGATGATGTACTGGGTGAGTCAGATCCGAACAGTGCGCATGACAAATTTTCTCATAAGTTTATTCCTCTATTGGATAAACATGCCCCCCCCCCCTTAGAAAGAAAAGAATACGGCATCGAGAGTCACCGTGGATGAATATTGATATATTACGTAAGATGCGTGAAAGAGATCACATGAAACAACAAGCCCTTCGCTCTAAAATCTACGAGGATTGGAAATTATATAAGAGATTGAGAAACTCTGTAACTGATATGATACGGCGAGCAAAACGAGCTTATGTGTCTGAAAGCATTGTAAGGAATAATGGTGATACAAATGCAATGTGGAAATCAATACGACGTATAATGCCAAAGAAAAACAGTGATACTCCCATTCAAAGGTTGATCATTGAGGGAAATGAAGTTAAAGGTTCAAAAGAAATAGCGGCCTCTTTGAATGATCATTTTGTAAGCTTGGCTGCTAGAAGGAAACAGGAATCTAATACGAAATTTGGTAAAAATATGCAACAATATTTATCTAGGATTAGATCTCAGTTCAGTTTTACTCAAATCTCTCCAAATGATGTAATGAATGTTACAAAAAATATTTCGAGGAACAAAGCTACTGGTTTGGATCAAATTCCTGCTTGTATCATAAAAGATACTATTGATTTTATTGTCGAACCTTTGACCCACATTCTAAATCTGTCATTGAAAACTGGTAAAATTCCAAGTATATGGAAAAGGGCACGTGTAACACCTATCCACAAAGGTGGTGATAAAGACAACCCATCAAATCATAGACCGATATCAATTTTACCAGTAATGTCCAAAATATTAGAGAAAATTGTATTTGATCAAATGTATTGTTACCTGTGTCAAAATGACGTACTCAGCTCGCATCAACGTGGTTTCCGCCCTGGTCATTCCACTTTAACCGCATTGTGGTATTTAACAGATGAAATGTGTAATCAGATTGATAATGGAAATGTAATTTGTGTCGTTACTCTGGATTTAGAAAAGGCGTTCGATTTGATTTCCTTTGATGTTGTCATTGAGAAATTAAGATATCTTGGATTCGACTCACAAGCATTGCATTGGTTCAGAGATTATTTCACTAACAGAGAGCAGTCAACCTTGGTAAACGGAAACTTGTCAGCAAGCAAGTAGAACGGTTACAAGCGGAGTGCCACAGGGAAGCATTCTTGGGCCCCTTTTGTTTATCTTAGCTTTAAACGATCTGCATAAATCTGTCAAGAAGTGTGCGCTTTCCCTATATGCAGATGACACTTGTTTATATTTTCCCTGAAAGGATCCGTCTTGTTTACAGAAAACAATAAATGATGACCTAGTGTCACTTCTTGAATGGTTTAAAGGTAACGAATTATTGTTAAATGTAAACAAATGTCAGTTTATGTTGATTGGATCTAAACGGAATTTGCGAAATTTTCAGAATGTTCATCTTAACATTCAAAATACACCTCTGCAAAGAGTTTCAGAATGCAGATATCTCGGGGTCATTCTCGATGAAAACCTAACATGGACCCCACAAATTGAAAACGTTAGAAGCAAAATGCTTAAAGTCTTTCATGCAGTCAAGCGTATAAGAAAGTACATTGATAAGGATACCTCCCTGTTGTTATACAAAACTCTAATCCAACCCCATTTGGACTACTGTAGTGTAATCTGGAGGACTGGTCACTCGGGTCAACTAAATCGATTGCAAGTTATTCAGAACAGATGCCTAAGAATGGTGCAAGGTGTTGGCACCCGTTACAATAGGGAAACTCTTTATTCTTCTCTTCAGGTCGACCGACTCAAAGAAAGAAGAGGAAAGCAAGCCTTAATCTTTATATTCAAACTGTTGTATAACCTTGCTCCAACAACTTTGTCCTCTAGTGTTCAACTCAGATCATTTGAAAATTACACTCTACGAAACTCAAATACTCAAATTGTGATGCCAAAACCTCGATCTAATTTTGTCCCAAATAGCCCATTATATGTTGCATGTAAAACTTTCAATAACCTTCCTGTTCATTTAAGAACAATTAGTGACATCAAAAGTTTCTCGAGAGAGATCATGAAGTTAGCGGAAATCCCTTAATGTGTCCATAGAAGCATATCGATTTTCTCTTTTGTTTTTAATATCTGAATTTTTTCTTCTTTTTTTTTCTCATTAATCTTCTTTGTAACTTGTTCAGTGTTTGTTATTTATTGTATATCATTGCATATGTTTGCATTTTCGCCATGTGTATGTATACTTTGTTATTCGATGTGAAACACGGCCTTGCTGAAAAACAGCTGTCCAGCTGAAAGCAGGCCTTTATTTCCGTGTATAAATAAAATAAGCTCAACTCAACTCAACCTACTTAGAAAAAAAAAGTAATAAAATGATGTGGAGATTCAGATCAACCAACTAGAAAAAATACCCAGGTATGAAATGAAGTTCACTGCAATAAAATCATTCACAAAATGGCCAGTGTTATAGTGCGACCGATCGCCGTGGTTTTAGCGCGTATCACCATCGCCTCACGAGCGCATCAAAAGCGCCACATTCGTAACTTTGACGGGGTAGCATCGCGCAAAGCGTATAACTCAAGCGCATCAAAAGCGGCGCCCATCGCCCATGAAAATTACCGCTTGTACAGTATTACGTAACAGGAACCAACCATGAACGATAGAAAGTGATGCACAGACCAGGAAGGTGGACATGGAGAAAAACGTATAAAATTCCTTTTTTCCACGTGCACTCGGTACGAATCTGCTCTGTTTATCAAATTGTTTGTTTGTCATATACCATTGCAAGACATTGAAAGTAATTAAGTTGTAAGCTTTTCAAATATATCTTCATAAAATTGTCTTATTGTAGGATACGATTTGTAGTTTCCTCGTAAGCCGGTTCTTTGATATTATACGCGTTTTTCCCTTTAAATTGAATGGATGACTTAACTAATAGTGCAATTTCACATCAGGTTCTAATATGTGTGTTGTAATATGCTAAGATATAAGGGTAGAACCATATTCTGCATATCCATGTTAATTTGACACTGACATCTGCCTGAAGAAATTCAATCATGAAACACATTTTATACCCCGATCGCTTGAGATCGTAGCATGAGCCCGGCGTAAACGTATCTATGTCGCTCCGATCGTATCACTGTTGTAGCGAGGTCTTGATAAGCGTACGAATATCGCAACACAGTCGGTTCGATCGCAGAAGCAGCGCGTCTCGTCGACCTGGAAACGCGGCAACAACGTGGCAGAGTCGTATTATCATCGTGGCGCTATCGCCTACAGCGCAGGTTGAGCGTGGAGAAACCGTAATGTAATCTCCGGGGAGGCCAAAAATGGAGACGGACGGCGATCGCGCCACGATTTGTAAAATCGTCACAGATCGCCATGGTCGCCATGGTCGCCTTTCTAGTGAGATGGGGGCCTTAGTGTTGGTCTCGTCAGCCTTTTGTGCTTAGTGTCGAACTCATGAGCTGTATGACTCGTGAGCCGTATAACTCATGGGCTGTATGACTCATGAACCTATTTTCGATTTCGGTCTCGTGGACCGTATGACTCGTGGGTGTCGGTCTCGTGGGATGGCCCCGTTTGTTCAACCGGTTGATGTTTTAGTAAGCCAGTTTATGCTATTTCTTCCATAAAGTAAATCATCAACTGATAAATCTGCCAGTGTCTCCAGTCGATTCCATTTTGTCAAAGGGCCAAGTTTGGTCCAGTTGTTTCTACTGGCATCAACCGATATCTTCTAGTGTTCCACTTTATAGAATAGAGGATTCAACTGATAAGTCGGCCAGTTTTGTACAACTGGTGTGAATTTGCTCAGTTTGGACCACTTGTTCCATCTGTAGTCAACTGGTATGCTGTCTGAGTGTGCCAGTCACATCCATTGTTTTCCAGGGAATCAACGGTTACTAAGACAGTTGGTAATGTCCAGTGGTTTCCTACTGATATAAAATTGTCCAGTTTTATTCCATGCGCTTCAACTGAAATTGACTGGTGTATTTCAGAGCATACCAAGTCATTCCGTAGCTTTCAACTGGCATTGTAATAAAATGGTTGTGCTATGGCAGTAATGGTTACAATATGGTATCACCATGGTTATTCTATAATGGTACATAGTAATACCACAGAATACAATTGTTATAGAATTATACAATGAATGCCGTGGGATAACATAGTGTTTATTTTGGGAGGGAGAGCAGAGATACTTCATTTCAGTGATATTAATAGAAGGTATACTATTAACTTATGATTTATTACAGGATGGCTACAGTACACTCAGATGACGTTGATTCCCTTCTGAGAGCCATCGCCAAAGATATCTCAGACAATGAAACCATCGAGGCCCTTGGGAGTGAGTTGGGCTTCTCTATTGCGGAAGTACAGAACTTCATCAAAACCAACTGTCTCTACCACAAGATAACAAACGATGGAACTATCAACATGCTTCGTAAGTGGCGTGAGAGGGTGAGCCCGTCTTCACTTCGATCAGACCTTAGAGGAGCACTGATAAGAGCCAAGCTTGTCTGGATTGCTGACACGCATCTACCTTTGGGTATGCCACTATATTATTATACCAATAGATTGACAGTTTGCACTAGCCCAACTTCGTCAAGTCCTATAGCAGGTACAAATATAACATATTTTTGTCCCATTATTCATTGTTTCAGACTACACATTGTCATTTCTATTTAGATTGAATTAAACAAATGTATAAGGAAATAGGAATAACGTGAGGAACCCATTAAAAAACTAGATTTGGAATTTGTCAACACTTACAAATTAGGTGATCCGATCTATTCCAAGGTGGCATCTGAGCAAAAGTTTGTTAATCTATGAAATGATTCATGCAACATGGTCTATACGTGTGCAAAATATGTCAAAGATAGGACAAGTAGTTACCAAGATACAGGACGAAGAAACATTTATGACCTTTGACACTAATGTACCTACAAAAGACGGTGTCTGATGAATTAATTGCTATTTTATGAAATAATGTGCATGACATGGACTAAGCATGTGCAAAATGTGGGGATGAGAGGGTGTGGTTTTTTTTTTTTTTTGAGCTATTGCAA
The DNA here is from genome assembly GCF_040938485.1 of Diadema antillarum. Lineage (NCBI taxonomy): Eukaryota > Metazoa > Echinodermata > Echinoidea > Diadematoida > Diadematidae > Diadema > Diadema antillarum. The sequence continues at coordinate 1,028,033 of NW_027271632.1, forward strand.
ATAAAGTCACCCAAAGAAAGACATATCTCCCGACATTGAAGATGAGCGTCAATTTCAACCAGGTCTTTGGACATAATCCCCACTTTCAATAAGAATATGGACCACGTGAACGATAGCCCAAAGTTTCATCTACAATATATTAAAATCTGGGAGAAATTCACGGAAGTATGAATTAGCTAGTGCTCGATAAAGACAGTCATGTCATTTTTCATTTCCAGAAAAAATGTACTCCCATAGAGATAATATCTCATTTGCACAGCCAAAATGGCGTCCGACCAAAGCGTCGTTATTTTACAAAATGATCCCTCTATCGAGGTTTATGTGTGTGCACAATATGACGGTGATACCATATACACTAATGAGATTACAGAATGAAGTATATTAAGCCTTTGACCCCACTTTACACAGCCAAGATGGCATCTGAGCAAAAGGTTGTTATTTTGTGAAATGATTCTTGCAACATGTTCCTTACGTGTGCAAAATATGGGAAAGAAAGGACGTGTATTTACAAAGATACAGGATTAAACACTTTTGACCTTTGACCCTAATTTACCTACCAAGGATGGTGTCGGAGGAAGTAGTTGTTATTTCATGAAATGATGTTCGTGACATGAACTAAACATGTGCAAAATATGGGGTTGATAGCCATTGTTGTTGCTGATCTATTGCACAGAAAGTGGAAGAAAGAAAGAAAAATAAAGAAAAAGTTAAGGTATTGTATGAAAATTTGAAAGAGAAGCATGCAAAATCAGAAAAAGATGAAGTTAGGAATGGAGAGTAAGACTAACTAACGAAAAAGAAAAAAAAGTGTTTAAAAAAAGCAAAAAGCAGGGGTGAGGTTCGAAAATCTCCTGGAAATCACATGTTGATAATTTTCTGGAAATCACATGTTGATAATGTTTGCAATATAATTTCACGTAATATAGGTATTGTAAATAGATTGAAATTTTATATTCCACAAAAATCATTACTTATGTTATATTCGTCGTTAATATTGCCTCATCTTAATTATGGAATATTAGTTTGGGGCAACACGCATCAGAACTTACTAGAGAGAGTGTTCCTTTTACCAAAGAAAGCTCTCCGTGTTATCTGTTATTCCCCTGTGCGTTCTCATACAAATATGTTGTTTGCCTCCAACAAGCTCTTAAAAATTACAGATTTGTTTTTGTTTAATTTAGGGCAATTTATGTACAAGTATTGTAATAACTTGCTTCCGTCATTTTTGATTTTATGTTCCTCAAAAATCAATAATTTCATGAATATCCCACTAGGCGTTCCAATGAATTTCATTTACCTCTTTTAAGAACGATTTTTGCTAAAAACACACTTATTTATGTAGGCCCAAATTATTGGAATTCTTTGAATCATCACATAAAAAACGCTTCATCCATATATTCTTTTAAGAGGAGACTGAAATCTTTTTTATTGCAATCGTATGAATCTACAATACCAAATTAACCATTTGGCCTTCTTTCTTACATACTGACCTGCTCACTTTGTCCCCTCTTCGTAGAATTAATGGTATTTTTTTTTTCTGGATGTTCGCAATGTTGTAATCTATGCCTCTTCGTAGAATTAATGGTATTTTTTTTTGTGTGGATGTTCGCAATGTTGTCATCTATGCCATTTTGCCCATAGCGTCTTGAAGTTGACTTTCCGTATGTTACTCCTGTTCATACGTCCCTCTATTTTCTATTTCCTTGTCTTTTCTTCAGGCGTCAAAATATTACTTTTTCTCCACAACTATCTTTTGTTTCTCTTGGCATGCTTCTGCCGAAGATCGCTATTTCTGTTTCTGTTGTTCTGTTTCTGTTTCTGTTGTGCATTCTTGTCTGCTATTTTGTCTTCAGTTTGTCAGTTTTGTCCATCCCGTTTTGTCCTGTACAACCTTTTCTTCAGTAGTTATCTTGTTGTCTAGTCCTGTTTCATGTTTGTTCACATCTATGAAAGTGTATATCTGGTAATCTAATTTTCAGTGGGCTTCCAGACTTCTTCCACTTTGTTATTTTTTGTATCTAAGATGATTCAATTTATCTTTCCATCGATGTTCTTTTTCAGAGGGGCCCACACACTACAAGCTCTGTCTTTTTAGTGGGTCCCTCCATTTTTCGCACTTTATGCAACGGTATACATGTACTTCACTTTGATCACTTCTGTTTCTTTTGTACTATACTATGTATGACTACTATAATAGGTCCTCAAGTGTTTTACAGTCTTTTCGCTTCTCTATGTTCTATTTACCTCATTCTCTGTTACCAAAAGAAGTGAAACATATGTTTTGTCGAAAAATGAAATAAACTTTGAATTGAATTGAATTGAACCTGGGACCTTTAGATTAAAAGTCCAATGCGCTCTGCACTGACCTATTTCATCCCTCATAGGCTCTCTGTATTAAGCAAAATGACGCTACATCGAAGCCAAGTGCCAATTTTAACCAAGTTTTTCGGCGTAATCCCGACGTCGTATGAAAAGAATGGAGGTACACTAACGATAGCCCAAAGTCTCAGCTACAACATATGAAAATCAAGTGAGCTAGTGCTCGAAAAAGATAGGCATGTCAATTTTCATTTTCAGAAAAGCTGCACTCCCATAGAGATAACACGTAAACTGGTCAAATTTGACAAGGTTACATTCAATCCATTTTTACGAAGTGATGCCGTCATCTAATCAAAATTTTGATATACATTTATGAAAGAACATTTAATAAGCTAAAACATACTGAAATCTGGGTGAAAATCGGGTGAGGATATGTGAGATACGCATTAGTAAACTTGAAATTTGATGACGTCATTTTGAAAATTTACTTTTTTTGTTTCATTTAGAAATCTTATATCTTTTAATCATTTTTCCAGCATCGCCAACCCATAGAATTACATGTACAACTCATCAGGTTTCAGAATATGTAAAAAAAAAATGGGGGTCATCATCCATCCTGACGAGTAAAATCAAAGTTAAACTTGGCGGTTTTTTGGCATAGTTGCACTGTATATTGCCATTGACGCTCGCGCGGAATTTCAACTTTGACGGGCCCGTACGACGTCATATTGAGTCGAATTGACTTTTAAAGCCTGGTAGAATTATTTCTTGACATTTCAGACATATGATCCATGTGAAAAAACGGGAAATTTCTATTGCATGTGAGCTGTACGTGCGTATATGCGCGCGCGTACGCTTCCGTCCATTTTTTTTTCCAATTTTTTGACAAATGCTCCAAATGATCTGAAACGTGTGCAAAAAACAATTTTGAGCTCGATTGGAGCATGTCAACATTTCAACGCGCGCCTACGCGTACGTTCTAAGTGTAAAGATGAATTTTGAGAATATGAGTAGAAAGAGCTTGACTTGAACTATATGAGACGTAAATTTCATTGAGAAATTCCATTCCATTAATGAGATATAAATAAAAATGTGATTTCATATAATGACGTCATAGTTACGTCACGGTCGACTGATGACAATGATTTTATTAGATCTGTCGTCTTTTGGACACGATACATGTATGGTATAATTTTGAAAAATTGATAGGCGGAGGACTGTCTGAGCTAACCTCTACACAACTTTTGGGGAGAAATAAAGAAAGAAAGAAGAAGAAAGAATCCATACAGATACAGAGGGTGATCCGAGAGGATACTCGGATCACCTTATAAAAAAGATTGTAGGGTGTAGGGTCCATAGTAATGCTAGTAGTATAATCGTTTAGTACAATGTGTCAATGACGAAATAACGAAACATACGAACACACAAGATGTCAAGAATGTAATGAAATTCACGTAATGCACACAAAGTATTGTACAATATTAACACTTAAGATATCATTGCTATATTGGTAAACAATTCGGTCACACAAATGCAGTCACGCGAGCGAGGCTTCATTGTGAGTACACAAAGCTATTTCAAGAGATCATGGCACGGTAAAAGAATTAAACGTAAGATTTTCAGAAATAGGATTGGAAATTTTGCTTGAACGTGTTAAAGGAACTTAAATTAAAACTTAGATTACAACCGTTCAGAATCTAACCATTTCAGAATGAAAGGCCGGTAGCAGCAAGTGTCTTAAAACGTACTAAACGAACGAGCGAAAATGATTGGATCCACTGTGTGTTGTAGGGTAAGTGGTTAGTACGGTATCACTTTTTAACAACATTGAGAAAATATATAAGGAAGATCGTCAATAGTCAACTTTTACATAGATATTCCAACTTGAGCCCAGTAAAATCAGGAATTTGTAGCAATTTACTGGAAATAATTCATTTGTATGATCCCAAAAAATGAGCGCGATTTATTTTCCGCATTAACTTCCCCAGGCAAATATTCCGTTTTTCAAGCTAAGGTTATAATAAAGTTGATAAAGAGAATGCAATATTCGTTTGGGGAAAAGATATTTCAGTTTATGAATAACTCCAGCATTTTACAGCTGTTTACATTAGCAATCAACGTGATTTTTCCATGAAAGATTACTTTCAATATGAATACCTAAATTTTGTCAAACTTATCTGGTTTAACTGCAATCCATTCACTAAAAGTAAACCTGGAAGTGATTTTTTGTTTAACTAGAAGCCTTATGATAAGTTTTATCTATATTGAGAGATAATTTATTCACTTGAATCTACTCATATACTAATACGTATAGGGTCTGAGTGAAAATTTAAAAAAAAAGGCTTGTGTCAACTGCGAACAGAAGAAAAGACAGCAGAGGGGATGAGTTGCGAAGTCGTTGATATAGAATAAATAAACGAGGACCTAATTAATGAGGGAGCCTTGTGGGATACCACAACGAATCGATTTGATTTCAGAGTCACGATTATTTACTGTATCAAACCGAGATCTCACAGTAAGATGCTTCGGAACCATTCCAAGGCCTTTCCACAAATACCGTAATGAATTAGTTTGTATAAAAGGATTGCGTGATCTATCATGTCAAAGGCCCAAGCTGGAGTAGTCAAGAAACAGACGGGATGTATGCGACTTTGTTTGTATGGACGTGATGGATTACAGAACTTTATCATCCAGTTATTGGGTCATACTGGTGTTAGAAGCACCATGCTTTGGAATGTCCATCTCTAATTATCACCATGATAGTATAATGAATACCTCAAGGTGAAAGTCAAATTCGAGGTATAATTGATGAAGGTGTAACGTTTAATTATCATCATCACTTATACCATGCCACTATCTGGTTCATGGTCAGCAAAAAAAAAAAAAAAATCATGAAAGATCAAATACAAGATCAAGTACTGACCCTGCATGAATTCAAATATTGTTTTTAGCTTACTTGTCTTTTTGGGACTTTAACATTTGTAGGTTGATATGAGGGTATGTCAGGTTTACATTTCATTTACACCGCCATTGAGATGATATGGCCTTTCACCCTGCAAGAGAACTGCCCATGTAGAGTATTGTATAATAATTTTGTCGCATTCTTGTATTCTTTCAGATTCATCATCACCCAATATCTCAGAAGATAAACTAAGTGCCCTCAGAGATGACGAAGTTCAACTGTTGAAGGAGGACTTGCAGGGCCATTATCAGAGCATGTACAGCAACGTGCGCACTTCTCCACTTGATTGGCAATCATCAATGAAGCTGGATGACATATACACTAATCTAGTCATGGTCTTTGAAAGCCCAAACGAAAAGAAGGTAGACATGAATTACGACGATTTCATCAAACACTTGGAGGATGTTGACACTAGCAAAGAAAGTTGGCGCAGAACTGCGATACTCGGAGAAGCAGGCGTTGGTAAGACAACCTTCCTTGCTAAACTTGCATTGGATTGGGCTTCGGGGAAATGCCTGAAGACGATTGATCTCCTTTTTGTAATTCACCTAAGGGAAATCCAGGAGAGCACATGCTTCGCTGATACTATCTTAAATAATGTGTCCGACCAACTGAACTTTGACGGGACACGATTAGATGAGTACATTCGACTGAACCAAAAGAAAGTATTGATTCTTTATGATGGTCTTCATGAGTACAGTGCGGACATCAGCCAAACTGCTTCAAATGATGCTACCATTGCTGTGATCAGAGGCGAGAAGTTTAAATGCTCCTCAGTCATTGTTACCAGTCGATCGTGGAGAGTGGAGCCGATACGAATCCATACCAAGCTAGGCAGTCTGTACACATTTCTTGAGCTCAAGGGCTTCAAGAAATGTGATGTAGCAACCTACATTTCCAATTTTTTTTCCAACAGCGTGAGAGCAAGAAATAGTCTCGTCCAGTTGATGACAGGTAACAATCTGGTGGCACAAAATATGGTTCCCTACCCGATTTACTGCAGCATGCTCTGTCACATTTGGCAAGACGAAGGAAGCCGCGCAGCAATTCAGAGAATGAAAACATATGCCCAACTCTTTGAAGAATTGATCCATTGTCTTAAAGTCCACTATGCTGGCAGAGAGACAAACAATGAATCAAAAAGTAGGAGATTGCAGCAAGGCCAGGACTGTATCGGGAGGGTCGGAAAATATGCTCTTCACTGCCTCCTTAAAAACCAGTTTGTGCTTGAAGAGGAGAATCTCGAGACAAATAAAGGTGACCTAGAGGCAGCCTGTGAAATTGGAGTCCTGACAAGAGAAGACCGGTTTGTTTCTAGGCGAGACAACAGCAGGAGGGTAACAAAGCGTGTGGTTGAATACCGCTTCCCCCACAAGCTATTTCAAGAGTATCTAGCAGGAGTGCATATGGCATCGCTGCTTCAAAATGACAGGAATGAGTTCAACAGGTTGAACAACCAGCTAATGGCAGACTGCAATGGCTTTCGATACCTCTTTTACTTTACTGCAGCGCAAGGAGTAGATGTTGGTAAGGCTGTCCTGAGCTCCTTGTGTGAGAAATTCACTTATTCGTATGATGTTGACCTTCATTTTGCTATTGATGTTGCATTTGAATGTCATCAGTTAGATGCTCTTGACCCTCTGATTCCTTACCTCAATAAACTACCATCATTGAAGATTGAAGGTTCTGGACACACAACTTCTGGATGGTTGTTTGCCGCTGAGGCCTGTGGTCACTTTGTAAGTAAACCTCTTATTATAGACAGGGCAGAGCCAGGCAAAACCTGCCTTTTTTCCAGTAAAGGTTTTCTCACTTGATTCTGGTACTTTAGACCATACTTAACAAAATAAGCTTCTGCGCCATCTTGAAATCTGTCCCGAATCCAAGATGGCGGCCAAAAATCCCAAATGACCGCCAGAGGACCTAAAAAGTGCCTTCTGTGGTTAAGATTTGTCTGGGGATGGGGTTTTTTTTTACTGTATTTGATGATAAATGGTAAGAGAAATAAGATTCAGTGGATTACAATTAAAATCAGTTGTTTTTATTGGAAAATCCAAGATGGCCGCCAGACGCAGCTCCCGAAATTAATAGATGTCATAACATCTGTTCTGAAAGGTTTATGACCATGATTTTGGTGTCTACCCTTAGGTTTTTAGGGGTGAGGAATCTATTTCTGCATGTATTTTGCCAATTTGAGTGTTTGATCTTTAAGAAAATTCAATATGGCTACTACAACTGAGCCCTTGTTAACCTGAGTTTGACTATGACATTCTCTGAAACTTTTTTTCAGGGTATGGTTTTGTGAACTAAAGAGACTGTAATGCTAACATAAAGGTTCTGCCCCATCCAGATGCATGGATTACCGGCAAAAACCCAGGTGAAACACTATTTCAGATTTCAAATGGAAATTCTCATGAAGTTTGAAAATTCAGATCAAGGTTGGATCAGCTCTTGCCTAGCTGTACTAGCCGTAGGCCTATTGTATTTTCTGGCTTGGGGTTGTCCAAGGTTCTAAGTGTCCCACAGGGATGCCAACTGTTCCGATTTAGCCGTATTTTTCCGATTTTTCTGAAAAAAAAACACGCTTGTACGCTTTTTTGTGGTTTGTCGCGATTTCTTAAATTTCTGATCAAGGCTGACCATACCCACTCATTTAATGCACACTTGGCAGAGATACATTGCGCAGGCAAAGGCAACTGCATATGAATAATGTGTACATGCGTGTACTGAAAATGCAGTGCTGTGTTAATGAACTTAATAAAACAACATTTTTTCCCCTGACAGACTGCCTAATTTGTGAATTAATGTGTGACTTTGCGTAGATGTTGTGAGTATAAAAATACTTACGTGGGTATGATAATCATGTCTGTCATAAATATTTACCTCTGAAAATGAAAATCATATTATTTTTAATGCATTTTATTCAGTTTTCTCCCGATAATCTTAATTCCCATGGCCAGTCCCATATGAGTAATTTTCTGTTATGTCTTGTGGTTTAATCACAAAGACTTAGAGGTCGACTTCAGAATTTCAGGCTGCAATAATAGCCATAAGTTTATGACAGAAATGAATGTAATATATGTCTTGTGTTCCATGAAATGCCAGATTTTTTTGATAATTGATATTTTGATTAAATAAATGAGAAATAACAGATTTTTTTCTTTTTTTATGCTTTTCCCCAGGCCATTCCTTCAAATATTTTACAAACTATATACTGGTGTAAAATATATACCATTAAAGCCTGAATTTTCTTCTTACTGCTGCATTGCTACTTTTGCGAGATTTTCCCGAAAATACTTTTTTTGTCCCAAAATACTTTTTTTTTTTGCTTCAAGGAGTACTTTCTTTAGACGCCGAAGGTTGGCATCCCTGGTCCCAGGTCTTTTGGATCCCTAATTTGACGCCACAGAAATGACTCGGAAAGTGACTCGGAATCCGAGTGAAATTATTTGACTCGGAAGTCCGAGTAGCTTTCACTCGGAAGGAGTTTTCTCCCAGCTGGCGCCTACAAAACATGGAATTCTTGCCATTTTTTGGTTATTCAATCTTACAATTCTAATCAAGATATAGTGACGGCCTTATAGATAACGGTTTATTCCAACAAACTGAGGACTTCAAAAAAATACTCTAAATTAGTAAGCGCTGGTGAGCCGAAATTTACATATTTCCGTGTCATCATCACGTTTTGTTCTTAACTTTTTTAAATAAATTTTGGCGAGCGAGCGCAGCGAGCGGGCCGAAAAATGTTTGTATTTCACCTTACAAAACATGGAATTCTTGTCATTTTTTCAAATCAAGATGTAATGACGGCCTTATAGATAACGATTTATACCAACAAACTGGGGACTTGAAAAAATACTCTAAATTAGTACGAGCGAGTGAGCCGAAATTCGTATATTTCGGCGTCATCATTACGTTTTGTTTGGGGTTTTTTGCGCCCCCTCCCTCCCCCCCCCCCCCCCGACTTCAGAACGAAAAAAATTGCAGTCGCTGCTCCGTTTAACATTTTGCCTGCTAAATATTAAATGATGTGTGTGAACACAATAGGCATTGTCATTTTGTCTGTGTCATCATAACGTGTAGTTCTGATCTTCTGTTTTTTATGTAAATTTTGGCGAGCGAGCGCAGCGAGCGAGTCGAAAATTGTTGTATTTCAGCTTATCAAACTCGGAATTCTTGTGTGAACACAATAAACATTGTCGTTTTGTCCCCCCCCCCCCCCCCCCGGTCCCGACGAGGTTTTTTTATCTTCTTCTTCTTCTTCTTTCTCTTCTTTTTTCTTCTTCTTCTTTTTTTTTTTTCGTTTTTTCGTTTTTGGCGCCCCCGGTGAGTGGTGCCCGGGGCACGTGCCCCCCTTGCCACTGATGACACCTCTCTCTAAAACCCCACTGAAACTCGCTATCTTAGGGATCCAAAAGACCTGGGACCAGGGATGCTAACCTTCGGCGTCTAAAGAAAGTATTCCTAGAAGCCAAAAAAAAAGTATTTTGGGACAAAAAATATATATATTTTCTGGAAAATCTCGCCAAAGTGGCAATACAGCAGTAAGAAGAAAATTCAGGCTTAAATGGTATATATTTCACACCAGTGTATCGCTTGTAGAATATTTGAAAGAATGACCTGGGGAAAAGCACAAAGAAAAGAATAAAAATCTTTTATTTCTCATTTATTTCATCAAAATATCAATTATTTTAAAAAAATCTGGCATTTCATGGAACACAAGACATATATTACATTCATTTCTGTCATAAAAATATGGCTATTATTGCTGCCTGAAACTCTGAAGTCGGCCTCTAAGTCTTTGTGGTTAAACCAGAAGACTTAACAGAAAATTACTCATATTTTTTATTATGGGACTGGCCATAGGGAATTAAGATTATCTGAAGAAAATTGAATAAAATGCATTATAAATATATATCATTTTCATTTTCTGAGGTAAATATTTATGACAGACATGATGATCATGCCCACGTAAGTATATTTATACTCACAACATCTACGCAAAGTCACAAATTAATTCACCAATTAGGCAGCCTGTCAGGTGAGAAATGATTGTTTTACTTAAGTCCATTAACACAGCACTGCATTTTCAGTACACGCATGTACACATTATTCATAATATGCAGTAGCCTTTGCCTGCGCAATGTATCTCTGCCAAGTGTGCATTAAATGAGTGGGTATGGTCAGCCTTGATCAGAAATTTAAAAAATCGGGACAAACCACAAAAAAGCGTACAAGCGTATTTTTTATCAGAACAATCAGAAAAATACGGCTAAATCGGAACAGTTGGCATCCCTGTGGGACACTTAGAACCTTGGACAACCCCAAGCCAGAAAATACAATAGGCCTACGGCTAGTACAGCTAGACAAGAGCTGATCCAACCTTGATCTGAATTTTCAAACTTCATGGGAATTTCCATTTGAAATCTGAAATAGTGTTTCACCTGGGTTTTTGCCGGTAATCCATGCATCTGGATGGGGCAGAACCTTTAAGTTAGCATTACAGTCTCTTTAGTTCACAAAACCATACCCTGAAAAAAAGTTTCAGAGAATGTCATAGTCCAATTCAGGTTAACAAGGGCCCAGTTGTAGTAGCCATATTGAATTTTCTTAAAGATCAAACACTCAAATTCATTCATTCATTCGTTCATTTATTTTTCATTTCCAACAAAAACATATAAATATATTACAAAAATTGAATACAGTGCATAAATTTCATCATACAAAGTAAAGGATAAATTTACAGAAAACTTGTAGGTATAGGAAAATGTTGGAAATGGGGAGAAATGCTAAAAAGCTGAGCTTGTAGGCTGCATTCCCCCCACACGTAATACAAGAAATTATATGATCGATAGACTGATAAGCATTGAAAATGGATGAAACAAAGAAACTAAGACAAAAGGACCTATAACCTAACTTATCCGAAACAAAAACCCTGAACAAATCCCTACACTAAGTCGCTGTCATGCCGGAAAAGAGAGGAGAGAAACAAAATAGTATGTGTGTGTGTGTGTGTGTGTGTGTGTGTGTGTGTGTGTGTATGAGAGAGAAAGGGGGGAGAAAGCAGCTTAATGCGTGGAGTGAAGATAAAAGACAAAAAAAAAATAGAAGGACACGAGAGGTAGTGGATGGATGGAGCCGCTTAGCTGTAATTCCAATAGAATATAAGGTTGGATTTTACACTTCTTTGCAACCAATAAAGAATCAACAATTCTTATAACTGCTCAAAATATTTTTCTTCAGATTACTCTTAAAGGAACTTAAACTTGGAGATGTCCTCATACTGTTAGAAAGGTTGTTCCAATATTTAGGTCCAGCAAATGTAAATATAGATTGTGTAAACATTGTTCTAGTTAAAGGCAGATGGAATTCATCTGAGTGACGAGTTGGATATTTATGGAACGAGCGGTTTCTCGCAAACATGCTTGTGAAGACAGACGGCAACAAATTATTAGAAAGTTTATACATAAATTGGCCAAGACAATAATAATAGATATCAGTTATCTTTAAAATTTTGTTTTCAGAAAATAAAACATCGGTGTGGGCTCTCCAAGAAACATGACAAATTATTCGAAGAGCTTTTTTCTGGAGACGGGACAGTCTGTCGAGATATGATGGATGTGTGTTCCCCCAAGCTATGATGCCATAATTCAAATAAGGTAAAATCAAAGCTGAATATAACATTAAAAGGGTGGGAATAGAAAAATAATATTTAACTCTATTAATAACACCAATATTTCGAGATATTGTGTGACAAATACTATCAATATGTGACTTCCATGAAAGTTTATTGTCAATAACCAAACCTAAAAACTTCATTGATGCAACTTCATCTAAACACTAAACAAAAAGTAAGTTCCCCCTAAAACAAACATCAATATTTTATGAATCAGGAACCGTTCAGGAAATCTGAATACAGTATCATGTAGCTGTAGTTCTCGGCTACCTTTTACGTGAAATTCAGTGGATATCACTTGGTCATGCTTGAGTGAGCATGACTTAAAGTCAAAATGGTCACTTTTTGAAGTTCACAAGCCCAATTTTGCAACTTTGATTCGGTGATATCAGAACAAATTTCAATTTGCCAGGATAAAAAGGCATGCAACGTATAATTTATGTGCATCTTATTGTACCATGTGACTTGTGCACAAAATTTCACGGTTGAGTGAGCACGGGGTGAAAATTACCAATATGGCCGATTTGACATGTTTCTCGTGGTAATTTCTATCAATTGAGATTGAATTCGTGTGTTGAACAGTTTTTACACACAATTCACATAATTTCACGGTTGAATGAGCACATTAAAAACAAAGAAAAATAACAATTTGAAATGTGCAGGCAGAATTGCGATAATTTTGCGCACTGAAATCAACTGTATGATGCTGTTTTATATTGTGCTAATACCCAAACGCATATCAGTGACCACCTGACATTTCAGTCACGCTTCAATAAGCATGTGAGGCTGGAAACCCTTTTATTTTACCTACATAATGAAAAATTGGCAGTTTGGCCATAATCCCCAAGGTAAGTTCATGTGAAGAGGAGGAATTTACACTTTTGAAAGCTAACAATGGCTTTTGCATGCAATGTGGTTTATTTTCCGGTTGAATGACCACATTATGAAACAATGATTTATCTTATTAAAACCATCCAAGAGGTGTTGCATTGATCTTCTGCATTTCAAATCAACTGAAAAACATTTCATTATTGCGTTTAGGACCGATATAAATGTCTCAGTGATCCTTGGCATTCCTTCAAAATTTTACACGTCAAAGGGTACATTGTGCCGGAAACCCTCCTTATAATCCATGGCTACCTTTGATTGAATATTGAAGTATTCGTGGGAAATTGGTCTGCCTTTAGTTTGATGAAATCCCCTTGTTGGAGCAGAGATGAGAAATTATGCAAATTAAATCTTCGGGCCTTTGTTCTCGCAACTGAATACTAATTTTGGCATTAAGTTCGATTCAATTCAATTCAATAGTTTATTTATTTCCATCATCACAAAGAAAAGAAAAGAAAAAGTTGACATAATCCAAAGTGATACAATTTTTTTTCATTTCTCTTACACTCGTCCGATAAAGGATTTTTTTTTCAATACAATATAAATTATACACGAATGATGTCGTAAAAAAGAAACAATGCACTTTGTCATGGCAACAAAAATAGTAAATAATCACAATGATGGAAAACAGTGTTCCACTAAAAAAGCCACGCTTGTAAAACGTGGAACACTGGAACAAAACAACAACAGCACCAATTTGTTATACCAATAAGACATATTCATTTTAAATTCTTCTATATACTATTGTACATTTTACTCATTGATATAATGATGTTGATACTATGAACAATACTTACTAGGATTTTAGGATGCAAACGTATAAACTATATAACATATCACATTTGTGGCACAGACACTATGGGGCCAGGTGTGCCAGGAAAATTGAACTGAAAGGAAGATATGCAATCGGCCACAAAAAAACATAACGACGACAACAACAACAACAATAACACAATACACAGAAACAAGTTCTTGATCTTTGTAAAGTCATGAAGTCATGCATTAACTCAAAGGAAAAATAAATGCAATTAATCATTGACATGGTACCAAATTTCACTTTTGTTCAACATCAATATCCTCCCGTGCTGCACATATGCATGGAGAGTCTTGAGACAGATGTTGATTGTGGTGAGAAACATGTAGAGGCCTTTGTTGTTCATGTGGTGTTGATGATTGTGATGGTGATGATAGTTGCTTAAAATGTTGGTTGACTATTATGTGATCGTTATGGCAATATAACACAGATTGGGGAGCATCCGCACTCACTTTTTAGGCTCTGTCCACTAACACCGCTGGAACACGTCTTCAAAACCAACCAAATGTAAATCTTATGGGAATTTCAGCCACGAAAATGGTTTTGACCTGCACACTTTGCTCATCTTATGTGCTCACTGAAGCATGTCACAATGTCATTTTTTATCGAAATGTTATTCTTTTATTGAAATCAGAGTAATTTCCCAACATATCAACTAAAACATAAAAGACAATGAATATTTTTTTATTATACAGGGTAAAAAAGGGTTTTCCAGTCCCACATGCTCATTGAAGCGTGACTAAAATGTCAGGTGATCACTGTATGCACAGTGGTATTAAACACAATAGAAAAAGCATTAAAACAATTTATTTCAGTGCGCAAAACTATCGCAATTCTACCTGCACAATTTAAATCATTTTTCTTTGTGCTCATTCAACCGTGAAATTACGTGAATTGTGTGCAAAAACTGTTCAACACACGAATTCAATCTCAATTGATAGAAATTACCACGAGAAACATGTCAAATCGGCCATTTTGGTAATTTTTGCCCCATGCTCACTCAACCGTGAAATTTCGTGCACAAGTCACATGGTACGATAAGAAGCACATAAATTATACGTTGCATGCCTTTTTATCCAGGAAAATTGAAATTCGTTCCGATATCACCAAATCAAAGTTGCAAAATTGGGCTTGTGAACTTCAAAAAGTGACCATTTTGACTTAAAGTCATGCTCACTCAAGCGTGACCGAGTGATATCCACTGAATTTCACATGAAAGGTAGCCAAGAACTACAGCTACATGATCCTGTATTCAGATTTCCTCAGAGGTTCCCGATTCATAAATTACACAGGTTTGTTTTAGGGGGAACTTACTTTTTGTTTAGTGTTTATAACTATATCATCTATTTTTATATTATTAGGAAGATTATTTAAAGTATTACTAAATAATATACATTTAGTTTTAAGAAGATTTATAGACAACTTATTTGACCTTATCCAACATAATCTCTTTAATTCAGAATTTAACAAATCCACCAAAATATGAGGATTGGCAAACTACATGCAGAAATAGATTCCTCACCCCTAAAAACCTAGGGGTAGACACCAAAATCATGGTCATAAACCTTTCAGAACAGATGTTATGACATTTATTAATTTCGGGAGCCGCGTCTGGCGGCCATCTTGGATTTTCGCAATAAAAACAACTGATTTTAATTTTAATCCACTGAATCTTATTTCTCTTACCATTTATCATCAAATACAGTAAAAAACAAAAAAACATCCCCAGACAAATCTTAACCACAGAAGGCACTTTTTAGGTCCTCTGGCGGGCATTTTGGCTTTTTGGCGGCCATCTTGGATTCGGGACAGATTTCAAGATAGCGCAGAAGCTTATTTTGTTAAGTATGGTCTAAAGTACCAGGATCAAGTGAAAAAACCTTCACTGGAAAAAAAAGGCAGCTTTTGCCTGGCTCTGCCCTGTCTATTACCTCCGCCAAGGGAGGAGGTTATGTTTTCTTTACCGTTGGTTTGTTCGTTCATTCGTTCGTTTGTTCGTTTGTTTTTCCGTGTGCAAAATAACTCAAAAAGTAGTGAATAAATTTAAATGAAACTTGCAGGAAAGGTTTAGAATGACAGAAGTAACAAACGATTAAATTTTGGTAGAGATCCGAGAATTTTGGGGGAACTTATGAAGGATTTTTGACATTTTGGCAGGTAGGGTCAATGAACTTGGGAGTTCAGGCTGCGCGTATTGAGGTTTGCATGCGCGCACTAAAGTGCGTGCTCTAGTTTCTGCTCGGGCGAGGCTCGCTATGCAGCTGAGGGCTTATGACGTAACAAAGGCTTCTACAGCGTGTCCCAGAAACCACGACACCGGGTTTCCATGCAACTTTTTACTATCAAAATCATACATTTTCTTTATGAGATATACATCAATGGAAAGACAATATTTTTCTGTTTCATTTTGATGTACAACTTAATGTTCATTGTTCATGTATAACTGAGTAACTGGTGACAACACTTTGGCATCACCTGAAAGTTATTCTCTGTGCGATTGAGAAGATGTTATATCTTAAAATGGTTATTACTGCTTGGAAAAACATGTACAGGGATTCAAATGGATTATCTTTTTTAACCCCAACAGGGTATTTATTGCCTCCATAATTCAACATTTTATATCACATTACACAATACAAAAAGTGGAAGAAGAACATACACGGAGCTTCAAACGACAGTCTTGAGATAAAAAAAAAAAACACGAACCATATACACAGTATACTTCATTTGCTTTGGTATAGAGTATAATGTGTTTTCTTACTATTCAAACCTTCCTCTATTAAATGGATTAATTTATGATCTTCGTTGTGTCTGAACAAATACGAAGTAAAAGTATGTTTACCAGTCGAATGGGAGCAAATATGACAATGATATTTTAACAGGTGGTCATGGTTTAGGAGTGCTTGTGTGATCGCATGTCAACATTCTAAAGAGTTGTTTCTAAGGTGCTTTATTTTTATGACTCTAAACAAATCTAATTACATAACTGCTCAGTCGTTCTATGCAATTTATGTATATCACGATTCATCTGCACTCAAGAGGATTACATTACATATTCTGTGAAACCTCTTTTCTTCTTTCCTTCCATCAAAAGGCAGCAAAGAGTTCAGATCATTCTGGTGTAGCAAAGAAGGAAGTTAGCTGTGATTCTACTGCTAAAATTGCTGGTCAAGGCATTTGCTCACTCTTAAACCTCACATCACTGACAGTGAAAGATATCGATTTGCATGATGACTTCTACGCGGGGATGGCTTCATTAGCGCCACAGTCAAATGTAAGATTCCTCATTGAAATGTGAAGTGTCTTTTTTTTTCTATCTCTCCTGCAACATCTGTGCTGAGCAGTTTACATTCCCTTTGGTTGAAATAAAGAGCAATTTCATCTATGAATATGTTATCAAAATGTATGCAAAGAGAGTGACCAATGAGAACGTTGTGTGCCTGTCTGTTTTGTGTCTGGACTGCATTTTACATAATTGTAGACAAGTAGAAGCTGCCAGTCAGATCAAGAGATATATTTCCAATCAGACGAAAATCAGCATTCAAAAATATCATAATTTTTTTCAGTATGAGAGGATTTGTTTTGTGGTATATCAATGTTGAAAATCCATTTATGTAAGGGCAATAAAGATAATGTGATTAAAAGTTACTATCACTCGCTAATGCAAGTGAGAACCTGTTTTCTTAATGTAAAGAAAAGGCATGTATGAGCAAAATAGTTTGCTGATATGTGTGCTGACTATTAAAAAAGTTAAAGATTGCATTGACGAAGTGAAAACATGATACTTCATATCTGACGACTGCTTTCCTTTGCTTACCTGTATCATATGGGTTAACAAAATAGTGTATACTTATAGTTAGTATGGTAATTGTGCGGCATTGAATCATTTCATCTCTGCCTTTTGATTTACATTCTCATTGTTATTTTTATATGTCTTAGCTTCAGACACTGTATATGGAGAATATTAGAGTCACCACTCCTATTGGAGCTCAAAAGTTTGCGCAGAGTATCAGCACCATGCCAAGCCTTGAGTATTTGACGCTAGTTAATGTTGCCTTGGCACCTCAGTTTTACGAGAGCCTTGAATATTCATCCTCACATTGTCAGGTAAAGATTTGTATTCACTTACTTCCTTTTCTTCCTTGCTTTATTTTTTTTTATGTGTGAGTTCTGCTCTTTGTCTCTGTCAGTGCAATCGTCTTTGATTTATTTCCTTCGATAATTCGATTACCGGGAATGAAACCTAAACCGATATGCGAATTGAGTGAATGCAGTAATATCAATATTAGTGCCGCCACCGCTGCTGGAAGCGAAGACTGCAACATGTAAAGTCACATACATGACATTTGGAAAACGATTTAAAGATAAGACAAACAAAATTCAACATAATAATTTTTTTCCTTTTTCAAGCATGATAAAAAACACACTTGACTCTATCTTGTCTATTCTTCTCTTTCAGAAAGCAGGGGAAGTTAATACCCTACATATAATGTCCATAACAGGTCGAGGGAATGCATAGCTTCTTCATATTGTTTCCCATATAAAGATAAGGTCACGAAATGTTTAAGTTTTCTCATCCAGAAATGGTGGCACCGAAATATTCAAAACTCATAACTTTTCAACGAATTGTCCGATTTTACACAGGGTCTCACTGATGTGTTCTACTGATACTGCTGCATTCATTCAATTTACACGTGTGTTAGGGTTTTATTTCCCTCTAAACCCTTATGATTTCACACGATGGATCATCCCTTCAACACTGTAAAAACATCGATGTTAGATTTAACACCACGGGTGTTAAATCTAACACCGGTCAAACTTCAATAAAGGACCACACCCACAGGTGTTGAAAATGCACTGTGATGGTGTTGAAAAGTGTTCACCTGACACTTCGTGGTGTTAATTTGACACTGTACCTGGTGTTATTTTGACACTGTACTGGTGTTAATTAAAAAATGACACCACATGGTGTTGATTTGATATTTGTTGGTGTTAATATCAATGGTTTAACACCCGTCCAGCTTCAATAAGAGACCACACCAGTTGGTGTTACTTTGGTGTAAATTCATTTTCACATTTTTCAAAAATATAGTATTTGAATGTAAAATTCTTGATCGTCTTGTTTAAATTAAAAATCAACAAGAAGTGCAGTTACTAAGAAACTCTTCAAAAAACAGTTTAAAATTTGGAAATGACACCAGGAGGTGTTAATTTAACACCATAAATGAGCACCGAAAATTTAACACCTGCAGCTCGGTGTTCACTATTTAACACCGGACTTTTTGCAGTGAAGAAAGAGCACAGCGTCAACACAGCGTGTTCATAGAGTGATCACGCAATCGACTATGATTATGAACACAGAGTAACTTGGTTACTCCCACAAAGGCCAACCCACACCGACCAATTTTCTTTGTTCATATTCAACACCTAGCTGGCAGCCAAAGACCATGTCAGGAGTATGAACAGAGGAAAATGGATTGTGTGGGTTGGCTTTTGTGGGGGTGACCCGGACAGGTGGCCATGTTAAAGGGATGGCAGAGTATTGGTGGAGCTGAGGATTTGGCTTTTAACTTTTTTTGAGTTGCCAAGAAACCACTTATGAAATGGTACAGAGCATGCCATTCTAAGAGGAATTCAAAGTTTATTTGATGAAAATAAGTTTTGGAATGCTGAGACATCAAAAACAAAGTAAAACAAAACGATCGTAATAAGATGTCGGTCCCACATTTTATTAGTATAGTCTGTTTTGGGTATCATCAAACAAACGTTGAATTCCTCTTGGAATTACATGATCTTTCATATTTTATAAGAGGTTTTTCATTATCTCACCTAAAAATGTTGAAAATCTTAAGTTAGGTCTCAACCACAACTATACAATCCCTTTAAAGGTAATGAAGTTTTTTTGGAACTCTCTGCATAGTTTCTTTATATTGTTTTTAATACATAAGGTCAGGTAAAGATTTGTATGCAATTATTTTCTTTTCTTCCTTGCTTTACTTTTTTTTAATGCGTGAATTCTGCTTTTTGTCTTTGCCAGTACAACTATAAATGTCGTCTTTGGAAAGAATGAAAAAAAAATGATCATTTTCCATTCAGTTCCCTTCATTTCTAAAAAAGAAAGAAAGAAAGAAAGAAAAAGCATAGTGTAAGCAGAATACGTGCATGGGAACATTAGAGTACAAACTTACCAGCACTATTTCACATGATTTTTTTGTTTTCTAGAATAGATTCAAAAAGGCATTGTGACAATACATTGTCTCAGGATTGATAACTTCCACCATTTTAATTGTTTTATTTATTTCAGTATCTTTAGTTAAGAAACTTCAGTAGTAATTTTATGCACTTGAAAATCAAGAACAACACTCAATGTGTGATTCACTCGGTCTTGGAGTCCCAGTATTTGTCCTCTCCCTGTATCTCGTTTTTGTAGATGTTTTACTCCCTATTGTTTTCCTTGTATGTGTGTGCTGACTTCAGCTTCAGAGGCTTCACCATCGTAGTGGAGCCCCTCTTGGACCTGCTGCATCCAAGGCATACGGTGAGAGCATATGTACCATGCCACGACTCCAGGAGTTGATTCTGGACAACGACGTGAAGCTGGCTGATGAGTTTTATATCGCTCTGCAAGGATTTTCTGCCAAATCTCAGGTATCTATAAATTTGTTCTGTTTCAGCACTTATCTTATTCATTCCTTGTATCTTTCCCCCGACCACAGCTCTCCCCCTCCCGCCGTGAGCCGTGTAGTGATTCTACCAGGGCTATGTTTGGTTTTTATTCCACCAAAGCCATGTTTCTTGTTATGCTTCCTCCACGAAGTGTCGCCAGAGGCATAATGTGTTCGGGTTCTCCGTCCGTCCGTTCGTCCTTTCCTTTCGTCCGTTCGTAATGAATTTTGTGGACAGCGTAACTCGTTTGAGGTATCCTAATGAAATTTGGTATGTGTATGTATGAACGGACGAATTTGTGCCTATCATTGGGTGCATACTATGCTCGAGGTCAAAGGTCAAAAGTTCAGGTTCAACTTCTCAAAATTTCGCTATTTCCCTCTTATCTGTGTGCAATGCCTGAAGGCATCTTCTTGAGACTTAGTGTTTGCAGTGTTACACAATACAAATTCTTTACGCAAAGTTTTTTGGCCATGGGTAAAAGGTCAAGTGAAAAAGCAAAAATTTCATCTTTTTTCTCCATAACTGTCTCAGAAATTACTCAAGGAATCATCATGAAAGTTAGTACATATGCATGTAATGCCTGACAGTGATTTTTTTGTACTCTTTGGGTCGTGGGGTCAAAGGTCAA
This sequence comes from Diadema antillarum, assembly GCF_040938485.1. Classification (NCBI taxonomy): domain Eukaryota; kingdom Metazoa; phylum Echinodermata; class Echinoidea; order Diadematoida; family Diadematidae; genus Diadema; species Diadema antillarum. The sequence goes on from NW_027271632.1 coordinate 1,048,989, forward strand.
GGTCAAAGGTCTAGGTCAAATGCTCAAAATGTAATTATTTCCCTCATATCCATACAATGCCTGAAGATAGTTTCTTAAAATCTGGTATGTACATGCATAACCAGATAAAGATTTTCTTGAAAATTTGGAGGCCGTGAGGGGTCATAGTTACAAGGGCAAAGCTCAAAGATCAAGTGAAAATGCTAAAATGTTAAGTTTTCTCCATATCTTGGGAATGGCTGATACCTGAGAAGTTATCATGAAAGCTTAGTACATATGCACGTTCTGGCTGACAATGATTCTCTTGGAAATTTTGAGGTCATTGGGTTTAAGGTTACGTTAAAATGCTAAAAGCCTACCATTTGATGATGAAATTACACATTTTCTCCTTCATTGTAGGTTACTCAATTCATAAACCATGTAAATTTAATAAAACTAGTTTGATACATGCATTACTGCACAATGATTCTGTAGGGAAAGTTTTGGCCATGGAGTCAATGGTCAAGAAAAAATGTTTAAATGTCACGATTTTCCCATGTGGGGGTGACAGGTCTTTTGTTAATGCGGGATTCTCTCTCTAGAACAAGCTTCATTTACACATTCGTACCCCACAGTTGATTCTTTTTAAGATATAGCGTTGAAAACACCTGTTTCATACAGAATATGATTATTCAATGACTACAATTCCTTCTTTCTTTCTTTTGTCTATTTCTTTCTCTCTTTATGCTATGTGAGAGATTTTTCATGGCCTTTGAGCACTCAGACTGAGTTCGAAAGGGCATTACATATAGCCCTATTTGTGTTGTTATCGTTATCATATTTTGAAAGTAGCCCAGAGCATTATGAAAATGGATGTTACCAGTTTAGTTAGGAATTATTTGAAGAATTGTGGGCAGGGGGACCAAAGGTGAAGGTGCACAAATACTCAAATCCCCCAATACCTACTTTCTTAAACACTGAATTTATCCATCCGTCCAAATGAAACCTAGTTCAAGGAGAGCAAATACTCAATACATTTGTGACAAACTTGCCATTTTCTTTTTCTTTTTTTCTTTTTTTTTTTTGCCAATGAAGTGAAAATCTCGTCTCAACATTGTCAAGACGTTTAGACCTATTGGGAGAACCATGCATTATGGCGAATGTATACCAGTCGCAATAGCGATATTTCTAGTATTGGTTATTTTCTCCTGTTCCTCCTCTCCCTGTATCTTGTTTTTGTTTACAATATTATATCCTTTTATACTTTTTATCTGTCTCTGTGTGTTATTTCAGCTTCAGATGCTTCATCACTATCATAGCCCCCCTATTGGGCCTGCTGCATCCCAGGCGTATGGTAAAAGCATCTGTTCCATGCCACGTCTCCAGAAGATGACTTTCCTCAACATGAAGCTTGCTGATGAGTTTTATATCGCTCTGCAAAAATCGTCACCAAACTGTCAGGTATTTAACTATTTGTTGTTCTACCTTATTCCTTATTCTTTCCTCTTATCTGTCCTCCTCTTCCACTTGCCCGCTACAGTCACGTCACTAATCTTTTCGATGATATCAGTACATTGGTGACTCTAGTTTTATGTTTGTTTGTTTATTGCAGAACCAGGAATGCCCCTTGGGGCCTTGTTATGGGGCCTAAATCGGTTCCCTTACTTCACATCGTTAGATTCATCTTAAAAATGCCTGTCAAATGTTCAACAAACTTTGCAGGTATTATGAGGGGGGGGGGACAAAAAAATATTCAAATATGGGATCTTTACAAATATTCTTCTCTTGAACCTTAATGATTTAAAAAAGTTAGTGTGTCCTGAGTATTAAAGTAGATTGGCGACGGTGGTTTCAAGCTTTTCACGGCAGATCGGGGAATAGCCCGAGGAGGACCTTGCACTTGGCCAAATTTTCTTACTTCTATCTTCTTCATGAAAACGCATGGTCAATTGCTCGGCAAGTATCGTGCTAGGACGTTATAGAATATGTATCTGTACAAAACTGAGCATCATTCCCCATTTGTGAACCCAAGGAGGCAAAGTCCCCATAAATTAAGGAATCTTCACAAAACCACCCCCTCTAGAATGAAAAGTTGCTAAGTTTTTATAGTGCTATAATCAGGGTGACGTGGTTTCAAGCTTGTGCATCTCAAATCGGGTGGGAATCATTTTTGGAACCAATTTTCATGCTTTCATTTTCTTGAAAATGTAATATCAGAGTTTCACCAAAGTTGGTAGAACCGCTAAAGAGTACAATGTGTATTTGTGCAAATCAGCACCATTCCCACTTGAGCGCCCCAGGGGCCCCTAATGCCCCGAGATTTAGGGATCAATGGGGTACAGACCCCCCCCCCCCCCAAATTAAGAAATCTTTACGATTTTCTTCAGTAGAACTCAAAGTGGTAATCTAAAGTAGTTCTGTGAGTTAGTAGACCAGTGAAGTCCTTCATTTCCAAATTTGCTCATTACAGTTCTTGGGGTTGGCCCTGTCGGGGGTGGGGTGGGGCAAATTTGGCCTGATTTTTCACATTTTCATCTTCTTCTTGAAAACACATACAGTGCACTCCCGTTACAACGAACACGGTTATAACGAAATTTCGTTAAAACGAAGTAAAACTTCTTGTCCAAAAATTATCGCCACCAAAGTCTATGGTACAAAATTCGCTTATAACGAACACGGTTATAGCGAAATTTTTGTTATAAAAAAGTCTTTTCCGAGCGCCACTGACAAAGGAAAACATAAGAAATGTGCTCCGTTGTAACAAAATGCGGATCGCTTTCGAAAATACGTAGCGGAACAAGCATTTATAGCGTCTCTACATGGGCAAATGCTTCACATCAATGTGTGTTCCGTCGGTGTGTCACGTACAGTTTCCGAGAGGAACTTGCGTTATTGTACTATAACAATCTGAAATTAAATAAGGTTCACTTTATTGTTCCGAAGGTTCTTTATTGCAAAACTCACAAATTCTGATACACCTAAATGTCCGTTACTTCGGGAATGAAATAGGGTCTGTTATTACAAACATTTCGGCGTTATTCCAAAGGTACGTTGTTGATAAGGTTAGTTAATCCGACAATTAAATATGGTTCAAATTACGACGGTTCGTAAGTCCGAAAATGATAGGAATCCCAAACGTTCTTTAATCGGAACATTAAAAGGAAATGTTCATTGATGCAAAAGTGAAAAAGGTGAGTCCACTAACAAAACTTAGGAATTGCAAACCTTATAATCGTCTTACGATAACAGAAACCTTGGAAATAACTAACCTTCCTCATTTTTTTTTTATTGATAAACCTTCTTCAGAATAACGAACCGTATTTCATTTTCGGATTAAAAAAACCTTCGGAACAACGAACCTTCGGAACAGTGTAACTTTCTCATTTTGTTGATTTACAAACCTTCGTAATGACGAACCTCATTTCATTTTTTCCGATCAACGAACCTTCAGAAAATGAACAATATAATTATTTCTATCTAAATTATGAACTTTCGGAATAATGAATCTTCAGAAGAGCGAAGCGTCAGATGAACAAACCTTCGGAATCCCTGGAATGGTAAAACTTCCGAATAAGGAGCCTTCGGAGTAACGAACTTTAGTAAGAAACGAACCTGTGGAATAGTGAACTGTAACCGAATCCTAAACCATCATTTTCTATACATGTGTGACAATACAAACAACTATATGCTCTCTTTTAAATGTAATATTTTAACGAAATTAAAAAGGTACCATCCCATTTCACGTAGCTTTCTAGTGTATCAGTGTATGATGAATATTCAACAAACAGAATATCTATATTGTGTGGATTCGTTGTTTTCGTTATCTATTGTATTTGTTCGTTTATAACGAAATTTCGTTATAACGAAAGAAAACTGCCGGTCCCGAGCATTTCGTAGCAACGGGAGTGCACGACACCCAAATTTGTCATCAAACTTCAACTTCAACTCAATTCTATTCTATTTTATTGTCGATTTATGGAAATTTGTTTTGTTTTATGCACACACATTACATCGGTATATACATGGAATGCATACATGCAGAGCAATAAACATATAGATACATGTACATACTATTATGTGACCGTGCATCACAAAACGAACACAAAGTCGCAGTCCTTGATTTTGCGTGAGGACTCAAAAAGGTGAAACAGGTCAACCAAGTCAATCTTGAGTTATTCATACATTCTGAAAGAGTTATTCTTCGTCTCATATTACTCTAAAGTTTGGAGTCATAAAAGAATTGGAAAGTGTGTTTTCAGCAGTTTTTCTACAACCCTGTTTGTGATGATTGGTGCGATTAGGTACGTCTTTAGAGGTCCCTTTTTATTCTTTTAAATCCTTTGCATACCCATCACTTTCAACTCTAATAACTTTCGAATAGATAGTGCTACCACCTTGAAAGTTGGCGTTTGTTGTGGACAGAATAAGTTAATTGAGCATGCTCAATTTCAAGTTAATCTGATAATCCTTTCATTGTTGTTGCTAGGGTAGTTTACGTCCTTTTTTACGTTCTTTTTTTGCCTCAAAGGTCAAAAGGTCAAAGATCAAGTGAAAGTGCTGAACTAACCTTTTCCTCCATATCTCGGAAGTGGCTCAAGTTATCTTGAAACTTACTACATATTTATGCATGTTCTGCCTGGCAGTGATTATCTTATGAATTTTAGGGTCAAAGCCAGATGAAAATGGTAACAATTTACTATTCAATACAGAAATTGCACTTTTTCTCCATACCTTGAAAATGGCTCAAAGTCAAGTTAAAGTCCTTGAATCCCCAAATACATACTCTCTTAGTCATCCAATTAAAGGGAGGCAGTCCTGAAATTTTCACTGTACTGATAATTAAGAATAGTAAAAAATATAACCTTTCCCTAGTTTATACGCGTGGAAATTAAAAACTGTCTCCGTATGCGATTTTTGAAAAATAATTCCTGCAAGTGATCGTGTAAGAGCCTGTAAAAAGATGCTACGTCATTGATGCCCTGCTCTTAAGTTCACAGCCGTGCCTCTAAAAAACAATTTAAGCGTTCAAATGATAAGTTGTAATTTTATCATTCAATGTAAAAATATGTGATTTAATTATTTTAAACAAAATATTTCAAGCTTTAGTTGAATATAATTCATGTAAATTAATATTGTAAACATACATTTATATATATTTTCTAGCTTCTGTCCGTGTTGCATACTACTTTGCGTACAAACCACTCTTGCTCGCAAATTCTTACCATACTTATGTACACAGTACTCCGTCTAGCTGAGTTTGGAGTTCAAACCGAAGATTACCATAACAATTAGCGTACGCATAACGAGCAGAACACGGCTGGGAAGAGTTGTGCATCGGTGACATCGGATTCTCCGCCAAGACTTGCTCATTAAACATATTCACCATCCAGATTCACATTTTTTCAACAAAAATTTACGAGCTTATCTGGTGATTTCAAGATTTGTTTTTGGTGAAAGTAGTTCATTGGAGGTACTAACAACAACATATTTTGTTTTAATTCGTGAGGACTGCCTCACTTTAAACCTAGGTCAAGGAAGTGAACATTCAACACATTTGTGACAAACTTGTCATTTTAATATTTTGCCAATTTTGTGAAAATGTAATCACACATTGTCCACATGTGCTATAGACCTATTAGGAGAGTCATGCATTATGGTGGAGGCATACCAGTCGCTATAGCGACATTTCTAGTTTACAGTTTGATCTCTTTTTTTTGGGTGAAAATTTATGGTCATTTTTTTTTTTTTTTTTTTTTTTAGATACTGGGCAGGAATTTTTCTCAGTGTGGCAGAATAAGCAATAGTTTACTTGCAAAAATTTACTTTTTAAGTCTACTTGAAAATTGATAAATTACGTACTAAAAAAAGAATGACGGAAAGAAACTAGGAATAATTATTGATAAAGTTATTTGAAATGGGAGGATAATTGATGACTCCCATGGAATTGCTAAAGCCTTTAACACGTATCTTGTAAATATTGGGTCAAATTCGGCAAGAAATATCTCTGTAACTTGAAGAACATTTAATTCTCTTTCAGAGAGTTCCAATGTTATATTTGGGTCTAGGAATACTACCCCCTGGAAAACCACTCTCCGGATAACTACCACTGGGATAATTAGGGCACTAACAACGCATTATTTTTCTAGTCTTGCTTTATCATTTTTCATCACACCCATTGAGCTTGAAGACGTTTTATGCAAAATGTCGCATTTCAGACATCACTAAAAAAACCGGAAAAAGAATATTTGCCTCCCCTCTATTTCGATATTATACCGCAAAATCTATTACTTTTTACAAAGTGAAGGCGAGTAGGAGCTTTTATTGACACCGGATGCTGACTGGCATGAACATTTTGTTGGGCATTTAAGGACAGGAGTAGGTATGTCAATTAATCATTGACATGAAAGCCATTACTAGATCGGAGTGGCACATATTGCTGGCTGCCACTGGAACACGGAGTGGTGAGTCATTGGAGTATGAAGAAAAACAACCTGTGCATCAGTTGTTTTAATATTCTTCCCCCACTCCTTTAAAGCTTCGAACTGACAATTCTTAGGATGCGTGGGATGTTTTCTGACTAGCATGCACGTATTACACGTCGAGCCTTGTTACAGTGTGATATAGTACATGTACATATCCAAAATAAATGTACACCACAGAAAAGATATTTAAATAAAACAACAAAATAGTTGTCGATCAAATTGTCTTTTCCATTTTTCTTAAAGGACTTAACATGCTTAATATTGTTACCAACAAATCATCGGTCGTTATTTAACGTTACAACTTATTATGGATTTACTAAGGAAACACTTAAACGTGTCTTACATCTTGCTAATAAAGAATGAAGAGGTAAGACAGCTCATTGTAAACAGTAAACGTGAAAGCGCAGCCATTAAAGTGGCATGTCGTAAAATTTTACATGAGCACAAGCGCAAGATATGCTGGTAAACGTTTCCATCATAATTACTTTATACAAGGTGTATAATGAAAAAAAAAGTTGTAGCCTGCAAAAATTCAGAAAATCTCCCTGAAAGCCATGGATGTAAGAGCAACTGGACAATTACAACAAACTGACACGAAAATGAATAAACGATTGACAAGTTATAGCATCAGGCACAAAATATTCATACCCTGCCTGCATCTGCCTTCATCTACACAGAACGAGACAGTTCAGATTAGGACTAGAAAATATAAGAAAGGGAAATTCAACAAACTGCAGAGAGCTATTCTTATTTGTTTATTTATCTGTCCAGGGGTGGGGCTGTAATATCATATTGGTGGATCTAGTTGTGTCTATATGTAACACTGACCTTTTTAAGACTGGATGAATTTCACTTAATATGCGCAAATAAATGAAGGTCCAACATTGATCCCAGTTGTAACAAGCCATTCGTTGATCGCCTACATAGTCCAGGCTAGAAGGCACTTAACTTTTTTTTTTTTGATATATACAATGTTTTTTGGTGGTTTCTTGTCAATTCGAGGGTGCTGATTCCAAATCCGATTGATGCCACTCGCGTAACCTTGAGCATTTTCGGCAAAATGCAAAAATCCAAAATGCCCGCCAGATATGCTAATTTGGCCGTGATAATCACAATAATGTGCATTCGGTGGCCAATTATTCACCAAACTTTGTACATTTCTGTTCCTAGAGTTACTCCATGTGCATTTGCAACATAATTTTTATTTCATATAGTTTCATTTGGTATTTAAAGCTCATTTTCAAATCAAAATGGCCGTCATTCCTATGCTCACGTACAATATGAATGGCAAAAAGTATGCATGGAAATATATAACAAATTTACTGTATTTCCAGTTCCGTACCTATGCTGTTATAAAGTATTGCATGTGCAATACTAATATGTTGGGTGCCACTTACAATATAGTGGGCCTACATGCATTTTGATTCTTCTAAATGCAAAAATTCAAAATGGTCGCCACTCTTATGCTCCTGTACAATATGAATAGCAAAAATATACGTGGAAATAGAAAACTAATTTGCTGTTTTTTTTCTGACATGCAGCTACATTGTCTGTTAAGATTTAGTGCTGATCATTATCTGAAGGATGTTCTTAACAAAAAGTTTTTCTTTTGTGATGCAAAAGTCCCAATTTAACACATAAATTAGGATTTTCACTAAGAATTACGATGGAGTTTTGAGCATTTAACAATCATAAACCTTGCGATGTTTAACACAATTTCATATGTTTTATTTTGTTTCAACAAAAATATATATACTAAGTGCACTAAACACCACGCCAAAAAAGAAATCAATAATGTACCATCATATTCTACATGCAAGTTGAATATAAAAGTGTAATACTTACAAAATATATTAAGAGGCCTAGATGCATATCATTTATCAAGTGTTAAAAATGGAGGGGAAGCTAGAAAGCAAAGCTTCTATGCATTCCCCTAAAACCATTATTAATAAGGTACAGAAAAATCATATACAGTACTGTAGAAATACATGATTGTGGACAAAAACATTAATGACAGAACTAACAACCCTTTACAATGTAGCTTTTTTTCCAGCAAGAAGTTGGAGGGGGGGGGGGGGAGTTCTGAGGCAAGTTTTAAATGGATAATAACCTCCATCGCTTTGTTATGATATAATTTAGGAGTAACACCTTGATATTACCGAGCAAACTTTATTTTCTTCATTTTTATTGTCTTTAAAGATCTCTTTAATTGGATATTTGGCAGCAGGTGACATCAGCCCCAAATTTGCAAAATTCTCAGGCTAAAGATGCATATCAGTCCTGCAATTGCCTTAATTGCAACCACATTTGATTATGTTCAGTACTTCCTCTGGGGTCAGAGGGTGATTTTTTTTTGGCCATAGAAACAGGATGAAGACATCAAAGACTTGCTTCACCACCCTTTGAAGCCCTTTGGCTTTGTAACTTGGGTGGTATCGGAGGTGACATCAGACCAACATCTGCACCACCCTGTTTTGGGGTCAAAGCTTTGAAGCGAAGGAGGGAAATCTATAGATTGGCTTGTGGGATTTCAAACGCATTGATGGCAGGTTGTTCGGGGGGGGGGTGGGGGGCATTTCATAAAGCGTTTTGTCAGATTTTTTTTTTGACAAGCTGTTATAAGCTACTGAAATCCTTGTATCTGATTGGCTGAGAGCAAATTTGTCAGACAAACTTGTCAGACAAAACGCTTCCCCTTGCAAGACAATTATTGCAGGATTGCATTGGTCGCTGAACCGAGGGTTGGGCAGCAACAGAGGTGGGGCAAACATGTGTAAAACAAACCCCTTGACTGAAATTGACCCATTACACGTACATTCATCATGAATCTTCTGCGTTATATTAACATTGGTAAATATTCCATGATTCCACAACTCATCATTGAAGGAAAGGTGTGAGCAAAGTACTCATCTCCAGACAGAAAATGAGTCACTTTTACAGTGGCAGCATCATATGCGTCAATTCCATTACAAAGCAGTGGCGGATCCAGAGGGGGGCGCAACCGGCGCAACCCCCCCCCCCCTTTATTTTTCGTGAAAAACAAAAGAAATTAAAAAAAATGAAATGAAACCCGGAAGTGCCACCAGAAATATTAGTCACGCCCCCCCCCCCTTTACAGAATTCCTGGATCCGCCCCTGCAAAGTGATTGCATTCCTAGACAAAATACAAAATCATCTTGGATATTTCAAAATAGGACTACTGTGGTGTGATAGACTTTCTGTTTCCTGACTTTCTGTTTACTATAATAAAGTAAAATATATATATATATATATAGTGGTACTACTAGCGATACTTTACCAAACTCTTTGTAATCCTTCAAACACACTTGTCCATGCTGTTACATTTTAACCAGCCTTGAGCAAGTAGGGAAAATCATGCAATCACAGAGCCAGTGGTAAATCTTATCTACGATATACAGATAAGACAGAAGGTCATTTGTCATTTGTGTTTTCAAGCAAATCATTATTCTGGGTTAACATGGCAAAATGTGGGGCGTATTTTTTTTTATTTCAGAGATTTGACGAAAGGAAGCGAGGTGGTCCCCTTGTTCCACTTTCCCCTGCCTCATGTTCTTTCTCGGATGATGGGGTTGAAGAGTTTGTGTAATATCGCTTTTAGATAATGTAGAACAGAACAGTTATTTCGAAATTTCATTTGTGTCATTATCTAAGATTTAGCCCTTTAATTCAATAAACACAGTGAATATTATGATGTTGAACATCTCAAGGCAAATAAGTATGAAATGTTCATATCTAATAATTTCTGATAAAAGATCTTGACGTTGGCGTCAATTCAAGTTTTGGTGGGTTTTTCCCCAATTCCTAGGGGAAATCCAGATTGAGATACAATGTAGCAAATTTGGATGTTTGCATCGCAACTAAAACAGCTTTTGGTTATGTTAGTTAGTAACAACCTTCTGATTTATAATCAGCACCCAAATTGATAACCAGTGCAGCTGCATGACAGAAAACAAAAAAAGAAAAGTTGTTTATTGCCATGTGCATTTTGCCGTTCATATTGTACAGAGGAATATGAGTGGCATCCATTTTGAAGTTTTGTTTTAAGAAGAATATATAAGCCTGCAAACAATATATTTTCTGTTTGTTAGTTTGTTTGCTTGCTTGTTTTGCTAGCGGCACTCATCAGATTTGCATTGCACATGCAACACTTTATAACAGCATAGGTACGGAACTGGAAATACAGTAAATTTGTTATATATTTCCGTGCATACTTTTTGTCATTCATATTGTACATGAGCATAGGAATGGCGGCCATTTTGATTTGAAAATGAGCTTTGAATACCAAATGAACCTATATGAAATGAAAATTCTGTTGCAAATGCATATGGAGTAGCTCTAGGAACAGAAATGTACAAAGTTTGGTGGAATAATTGGTCACAGAATGCACATTATTGTGATTATCACGGCCAAATTAGCATATCTGGCGGCCATTTTGGATTTTTGCATTTTGCCGAAAATGCTCAAGGTTACGCGAGTGGCATCAATCGGATTTGGAATCAGCACCCTCGAATTGACAAGAAACCATCAAAAAACATTGTATATATCAAAACCAAGGTCGGGTGCACTTTCTAATGGAGCCTAGCCTGGACTAACACAATCGTTACGTCATTCTGTGCATATGAAAATATGTGCAGCGTCCTTATCAAATAAAACACACGTTATATCATCTTCATCATTTAAAGCTAAAACAAGGCACAGATACACTTAACATATATGTAATTTCCAATCTTTTGTAGATTGTATATCCATATTGTCTGTAAAGAGTATTCGCTAATATTTTAGTATAGACCCCCTCCCTCTGTCTGTTGGTTTCTACAATAACACTTCTCAGCGTAATTCATGTCAATGCAATATTCTGCAAAATCGCAGAAGTAAATAGATGACATAATTATATACTATAACAAAAGATAGAAATAGATAAGAAAAATACGATTCGATGATTTGTGGAGAAACGTACAAGTAACCGTTATTCATTGTAATGTACTTTTTTGTTCTTACTACAATTTATGTATTTTTTGTACTCATTGTTGCTAATGATACATACGATACAGTAAAACATTCGCTTGATCTTCGGCAGTTATCATCTGAAAGTCAAGTCATGAACATACATTTAATATCTCCGTCGAACTTAACTCCGGAACGATTGGCAAAAAAAAAAAAAAAAATCCCTACACTATAACAGCAGATACTTTCATGTAAAATTATCTTTCCATTATTCATAAAATCGCGAAACAACATGATGTCACGCTAGGGAAAGCAATAGAAATATGCAAATGATTTACATTGTGCGACGAAATGAAGCAGGTCAATACATTCACAACTTTCATTGCAACGTCCTTCCGTGAAGGTTGCTTCGCTTGTGTAAGAGCGCATCAGGGTAAACGTGTGTGTGCCAACGCCCTCACCGACTCGTTCAATGATATAATGGTCGCACGCATTTAATGCTATCTACGTCAGATATGAACCAACCGCAACCGCAACCGAAAAGAGACCATTCCTAAACGGACAGGTTCATTTGGTTTTTGTTTTTGTTCTGATTTTTCTCCCAATCTGTATATATGGCAAACTGTGTATCAAAATAACAGAAATACCGATCAGAGAGCTCATGCACTGGTCAAACCACAACGGTTTGATTGATATCGGGGGATGATAATAATCATTAAAGAGCATACCTACCGTGGCATTACCACAAGTAACTATCTATTTCAGAATACTGTCCTATGTACCAATCCCTATGTATTTCAATATTTCGCCTTGATATTTGACAATTGCTTTTTAGGAAAGCACGCACACACACAAATACAATACACGCACACAAACACAAACACATAAGCAAACAAAAAACAAAGCACTGCATTAGACCAATACCTATTACCGCAATCTTATAGTGGAAGTGCCATTGAATACACTGCTATGGCATTAATACACTTGTATTAATACTATCAATGGGGATGTTCACAATTCATCTAGACCTGTCAAGAAACTCGTGTCCTTATGCACTTATGCAAGAACCTCAACTGTATCGCTCAAAAATTTTCACCAAAATGTGTACATGAGTACCCGAGACTTGATGTTCACTTTGCTTAGATAGCCCGGATGAACCATAATGGTAGCCTGGCGTTAATGCTCCCAGTGAAATGAGAGCGCTGCATGTTAATGCGGATTTCATTCAAGGTTGAACGTTGGCAAGTTCTTTGACGACCACCATTAAATTTTGTGGTAATGATGAACAGTTTATATAAGTTGATACCGGGTTCCTAAGTTATCAAATATTTTACCCGGGCTTCTCAACCGGTGGTCCGAGAAGCTCTAGCAGTTAGCCCGCA